>NW_007253564.1:112411-122483 GCF_000164805.1 Carlito syrichta | reverse complement strand
TTTTTTATTTATTATAGAGACGAGGTCTCACCATGTTGCCCAGGCGGGTCTCGAACCTGTGGACTCAGGCAATCCACTCACCTCAGCCTCCCAAAGCACGGGATTACAGGCTGAGCCACTGAGCCCGACTTGTAGGTAATTTCTTACTGTGGTTTTGAGTTGCATTTCCCTGATTAGTGATTTTGAACATCTTTTCTTGTGCTTATTGGCCACTTGTGTATATTTGGAAATTGTTTATTCGGGTCTCTTTCCTATTTTTAAATTGGTTGTTTGGGGGTTTTTTGGCTATTAAGTTTTCTGTCTTTTGATTCTGTCATTTACAAAGTACTATATGTCAGGTATTATAACATATTTTAGCCTTACAACATCCTTGAAATGCAAGTACAACCAAAATTTTCATGTTATGGTTGAAGCATCAAGGCCCAGGCAGGTTAAAATACATACCTAAGGTCACATGGCTGGCAACTGGTCAAGCAGGGAGTTAAGCCAAGCCTATCTGATTCTGAGCCTGGCTCATGACTGGGGAGCCCTGGCTGCCTCTCATCACTGTACAGGTTGGTAGGTTAGGCTGGGGCACAGCCCTCTGGCAAGTCACAAGGGTCTCTCCCCTGCAGTCCAGCATGTTGGGAAGACACCAGGTTGGGAGGCAGGAGACTGGGACCTGCTACTAATCTCAGCCCTGCTTCGACTAGCTGGGAGACTTCTGGCACAGTCACCTCATTGTGCTTGGCCTCAGTGACGGCACTGAGAATCAAAGGGTGGAAAGGTGCTTTGAAAAATCACAGCATGGGGATTTTCCAGCAAGATGGCGATAGGACAGGTCAGTCTGTGAGAGTCTCTGCAAAAGCAAGTGTCCATAAAGACTCTCTGCGTGAGTGGGTGTGTGCTGGTGAGTGAGTGAAAGTCCTTCTGTGGGGAGACTCTGGTTCATGCACCCGGGGCTCTCCTCTGGAGGTGACTGCAATTCCCCACCGCCCTGAGATTGGAGGCACCGGTGCTCACAGGACCTCCGTTGTTCTCGGGACTCTCCTGAGAAAAGCCTGCTGAATACAACTGATCTTCATCACCTGAAGCCCGGTCCATACCATCACCTGTGACAGTAAAGCAGCCGAAGCCTGGATCTGTGGAGAGAGAAGTTGAGGAGAGCTGGAGAGGAGCCTCACCACTGGTGAGGAAATGCCATGGGAGCCATTTTCTCTATCCCGGGACCAGGCAGAGACTTGCATTGCCCAACTCAGCTCCACCCAACCTACAACCTGGGACCTAGAGGTAATCTCATCAAACTTGGAGAGACAAATACCTCTCCTCCATGCTGAAACAGGCACAGACACATTAGATTTAAGTGGGAGACTTGATAGCAGCCAGCCAGGTGAGTCCTGATCTGATCTACCCTCCTCCCACTATAATCTGTGGGGCATCTGACCCATGCTGAGAGCAATCCTATCAGCTTGTGCTGAGAGCAGACGGAGGGACTGGAGACCAGAGCTCAAAGGAATTTGAAGTTACAGGAACTGCCTCAGAGCGAGGTGTGTGTGTGTGTGTGTGTGTGTGTGTGTGTGTGTGTGTTTGGTTTGTTTGTTCTGCTTGCTTTTTTGTTTTAGTTTTGTGTTTTTTTCTTTTCCTCTTCTCTCTTTCTGTTTTTCATTAAGTTTCGCACTTGCTTTGTTTCTGTTATTTTATTGTTTTTTTTTTAGACTTCCTGTTTGTGTATGGGTATTTTTGAGGGCAAGTACATCAGTAGGGGTTTTTTGGTCAGTTTGTGTGTTTGGATGATTGCCTGTATGTCTTTGTTTCTGTTTTTATCTTTTCTGTCACTGTTTGTGTCTCTTTTCATTTTTCAGTTGGTATGCCTGTTTTCCCTCTTATTCTTCTCTATCTCCACCTTCCTCGCATTCCCCCTTCTTCCTTTTTCCATTCTTTCCTTTTTTCTTACCTCATTTTGCTTTCAGGGGGTAAACCTATACCCCCACTGCATGGACAGATTGTAAGGCATTGGGAAGTGGGTTCCAGGGTGCCCACACACCTGTCAGCAGATACTGGTATCTGCGGATAGTTTCTGAATCACAGCTCCCCCCTCAATTAAATCTCAAAACTGCAAAAAGTACAGTCCCCCACCCACAATCCATCTTCAGAATTGAACAAAGCCAGAGGATCCACATAAGGAAGAATAGGAGATTGAGCACACAGAAGTAAAAGCTACCCCCATCCCTGAACAACAGAATTAAAGAAGAGGTAAAAAAAAGAAAGAAAAGGGGGAGGAAAATCTACAGAAATAAGGAAAAACCAAAAGAGGAATATGGATCTCACACAGACCCCTGGGAGGTCAGACACTGAGAATACAGACTTCAGAATGCAAACACTGAAGAGCCCCCAGAATGACTGGTCTCAAACCACAAACCCAGATATCAAGACATTAATAGAGAGAATAAATAGAATTGAGGGGAGACAAGAGGAAAGAATGAAGGAGTTGATAACTGAGATAACAGCAATAAAGAATACAGTGAATGAAATAAATAACAAACTGGTAAGCATGGAAAGCAGACTCAGCCAAGTAGAAGAAAGAATCTCAGAACTTGAGGACCAAAATATGGAACTAACCCAAACTGTTAAAAACATAGAAAAGGCCAGACTCAGTGACTCAGTCTGTAATCCCAGCACTTTGGGAAGCAAAGGCAAGTGTATTGTCTGAGCCTGCAGGTTCGAGACCAGCCTGGGTAACTTGGCAAGACCTTGTCTCTACAATGAATCAGAAAAATTAGCCAGATGTAGTAGTGCGTGCCTGTAGATTCAGTTACTTGGAAGGATTGCCGGAGCCCAGCAGGTCAATGCTGAGGTGGCCATGAGTAATGGAATGAGACTCCAACTCAAAACACACACACATACACACACACACACACACACACACACACACACACACACACACACCAGAAAAGAAGCTTAAAAAGACAGAACAAAACCTTTGAGAGATGAAGAATTATTTCAAGAGGCTGAAGCTAAAATTATTTGGAATACCTGAGGCAGATAGAGACACAGAGACCAGCCTGGAACAAATATTCCATGAAATTATCCAAGAAAACTTCCCTCATCTCATCAATGATGCAACCATTCAAACAGAAGAGATTCAGAGAACCCCTGTGAGACAACAAATGAGAAGACCAACTCCTAGACACATTTCGCCTAAACAAAGTAGGTATAAAAGAAAAAGTTCTAAAGGCAGCAAGAGAAAAAGGTTGGACTATCTACCAGGGAAGACCAATTAGAATAACAGCAGACTTATCTACTGAAACACTTCAGGTTAGGAGAGCTTGGATCCCAATATTCAAAGTTCTCAAAGATAAGCAGTTTCAACCATTAATTACCTACCCAGCTAGGTTAAGCTTCATCAGAGATGGAGAATTAAAATCTTTCCCAGACATTCACTCCTTAAGAGCTTATGCTGCCTCTAGACCAGCTCTACAAGAAACACTTAAGAAAGTATTAAATATGGAAGAAGGGAAAAAAAGTATGACAATGCCCTTCACAAGAATGCAGGAAAAAGATTGAAAATGCACATGAATCAACCCCAAAATCAAAAGAAATACAACAAACAGTAGCAACAACAAATACTATAAGAACATCATGACAGGGATAAACTATCACATCTCAATAATTATCCTGAATGTGAATGGACTAAATGCATCACTGAAAAGATATAGAATGGCAAAATGGATAAAATACCATGAGGCAACAATATATTATCTCCAAGAGACTCATCTCACCAGAAAGGACACTCACAGACTCAAAGTAAGAGGATGTGAAGCAAAATTTTAGGTGAACGGAACACAAAAGAAAGCAGGAGTCATGATCTTAATATCAGACAAAATATCCTTTAAGCTATCAAAAAATTTTAAAAGGTCACTACATAATGATAGAGTTCAATACATCAACAGAAAATATCCATTCTAAACATATATGTACCTGACATAGGAGCACCAACTTTCATAAAGCAGCTTCTAGGTAAACTTAAGAAAGATATTGACTCTAATATTATCATAACTGGGGACTTAAATACCCCACTCACAACCCTAGACAGATGATCAAGACAAAAAAATCAACAAGGAGATCTGGAACCTCAATGTGGTGTTTGACCAATTGAACTTAATTAATACCTACAGAACACTTCACCCAACAACCATGGAATATACATTCTATTCATCACCACATGGAATACTCTATGATTGACCACATCCTTGGTGTAAATCAAGCATACACAAATTCCATAAGATTTAAATACTGCCATGCAACTTCTCAGACCACAGTGGAATAAAAATAAATATCAACACCAACAAAGTTCTCCCCAAACCCAAAAAGACATGAATACTTGACAGCATGATGCTAAACAACTCCTGGGTCAACATGAAAATCAAAACAGAGATTAAAAGATCCTGGAGGCTGGGCTTGGTGACTCAGCCTATAATTCCAGCACTTTGGGAGGTTGAGGTGAATGAATTGCCTAAGCCTGCAGATTCGAGATCAGCCCGGGAAACTTGGTGAGACCTTGTCTCTACAATAAATAAAAGATTATCTGGGTTTGGTAGTGTGCACTTGTAGTTCCGGCTACTTGGAAGGCTGAGGTGGAAGAATCACTGGAGCCCAGCAGGTTGATGCTGGGGTGGCTGTGAGTGTGCCACTGCACTCCAGTCTGGGCGATAGAGTGAGACTCCAACTCAAAAAAAAAAACAAAAAACCTGGAAATAAATGAAAATGAAGAAACATCTTACCAAAACCTCTGGGATACCATGAAAGTAGTACTAAGAGGGGAATTCATATCTCTACAAACACACGTGAAGAAAATGGAAAGATCACAAGTTGCCAGCCTAATAAATCACCTAAGGAAGTTGGAAAAACAAGACCATCAATACCCTGATTTTAGCAGAAGGATCCAGATCACCAAAATAAAAGTGCAAATTCCAGACATAGAAGACAAAAAGATAATACAAAAAATTAGCAAAACTTGTTTGAAAGGATAAACAAGATTGATGGACCTCTAGCTAGACTGAAGGAACTCCCAGAGCCCTGCAGGTTTACTCCAGGGTGGCTTTGAACATGCCACTGGTCTTTAGCCTGAGTAAGACTCTAACTCAAAAAAAAAGTATTCCAGGCAATTGAGAAAGATGGAACTTTCCTCAAATCATGTTCTGAAGCTAACATCACATTGACACTCAAACCAGGTAAAGATCCAACAAAAAAAGAGAACTACAGGCCAATATCCTTGATGAACATAGATAGTAAAATTCTCAACAAGATCCTAGCAAACCAGATCCAACAACACATCTCAAAAATCATCCACCACAACCAAGTAGGCTTCATCCCCAGGATGCACGGCTGGTTCAACATTTGTAAGACCATAAATGTAATTAAATACATCAACAGATGTAAAAACAAAAACCACATGATTATATCATTAGATGCGGAAAAAGCTTTTGATAAAATCCAGCACCCTTTTTTTTTTTGAGTTGGAGTCTCACTCTGTCACCTAGACTGGAGTAGTGCAGGGGCACGCTCCCGGCCACTGCAACCTCGATCTGCTGGGCTCTGGTGATCTTTCCACCTCAGACTTCCAAGTAGCCAGAACTACAGGCATGCGCTACCATGCCTGGCTAATTTTTTAAAAATTTATTATAGAGATGAGGTCTCACCAAGTTCCCTGGGTGGGTCTTGAACCCTTAGGCTCAGGCAATTCACTCTCCTGTGCCTCCCAAAGTGCTGGGATTACAGGCTGAGCCACTGAGCCTGGCCCCAGCACCTCTTCTTGATAAAAACTCTCGAACATCTAGGAATAGATGGAACATACTCTAAATAGTAAGAGCCATCTATGAGAAATTCACAGCCAGCATACTGCTAAACAGACAGAAATTAGAACCATTTCTCTTGAATTCCTGAACAAGACAAGGATGCCCCCTCTCACCCCTCCTTTTCAACATAGTTTTGGAAGTCCTAGCTAGAGCAATCAGACAATAAAAGATCAGGGCTATCCAAATAGGAAAAGAGGAAGTCAAGTTATCCCTCTTTGCAGATGACATGATGCTATACCTCAAAAACTCAAGAGAATCTGTCAAAAATCTCCTTGCACTGATAAAGGACTTTGGCAAGGTCTCAGGTTATAAAATAAATGTGCAAAAAACAGTCACATTTCTATACATTGACAATAAACAAAAAGAAACCCAAATAAAATGCACAACCCCATTCATAATAGCCACACAAAAAATGAAATACCTTGGCATCTTCCTAACCAGAGAAGTCAAAGACCTTTGCAATGAAAACTACAAGACACTGCTCAAAGAAATCAAAGATGGCACAAAAAAATGGAAAAATATTCCATGCTTATGGATTGGAAGAATCAACATTGCTAAGATGTCCATCCTATCCAAGGCAATCTACAGATTTAACGTAATACCCATTAAATTATCAACAGCATTCTTCTCAGACCTGGAAATGACAATACAGGAATTCATATGGAAACATAAACGACCATGAATCGCCAAAACAATCCTCAGCAAAAAACAAAACAAAACAAAACAAAGCAGGAGGTATCACACTCCCAGACTTTGAACTTTATTATAAAACTACAGTAATCAAAACAGCCCAAGCTGGGCTCGGTGGCTCAGCCTGTAATCCCAGAGTTTTGGAAGGCTGAGGTGAGTGGGTTGCCTGAGCCTGTAGGTTCAAGACCCACCTGGACAACTTGGTGAGACCTCATCTCTACAATAAATCAAAAAATTAGCCAGGTGTGGTAGTGCGCGCCTGTAGTTCCAGCTACTTGGGAGGTTGAGGCAGAAGGATCACCGGAGCCCCAATAGGTCAAGGCTGCGGTGGCCAGGAGTGGCCACTGCACTCCAGTCTGGGTGACAGAGTGAGACTCCAACTCAAAAAAAAACCCAACAAAAACCTGGTATTGGTATAAGAACAGGCATATAGAACAATGGAACAGAATAGAAATTCCAGAAGCAAAACCTCAATTTCTCAACCGACTCATTTTCAACAAAGCCTCTACCACCAATCACTGGGGAGAGGAGAACCTATTCAGTAAATGGTGCTGGGAAAACTGGCTTAACACATGCAGAAGATTAAAACATGACCCCTACCTATCACCATACACAAAAATCAACACTAAATGGATCAAAGACCTAAATGTAAAACCTCAAACTATAAGAAACTTAGAAAATGCAGGAGACACCCTTATGGAAATTGGAACTGGCAACCACTTCCTGATCAAAACCCCAAGTACTCAGGTCATAAGAGATAAGAGAGACAAGTGGGACCTCAACAAACTGATGAGCTTCTGCAAAGCCAAAGAAACCATCAAGAGAGCAAGGAGACAGCCCACAAACTGGGAAAAAATATTTGCCAACTATATGTCTAACAAAGGTCTAACATCTAGGATCTACAAGGAATTTAAGCATGCCAAAAAGAAAAAAACAAACAGCCCCATTGCAAAGTGGGCAAAAATATGAATGGACACTTCTCAAAAGAAGACATACAAGCAGCCAACAGATGCATGAAAATATGCTCAGCCTCACTAGTCATCAAAGAAATGCAAATTAAAACTACACTGAGATATCACCTAATTCCAGTCAGGATGGCCATCATCAATAACTCAAAAAACAACAGATGCTGGATAGGATGCAGTGAAAAGGGAACACTTTTATACTGTTGGTGGGAGTGTAAACTAGTATAGCCTCTGGAAAACAGTGTGGTGATTCCTAAAAGATCTAAAAATCGACCTTCCGTATGACCCTGCAATTCCTCTACTGGGAATATACCTAAAGGAACTCAAATCACTCTATCAGAAAGGTATCTTTACACGTACATTTATTGCAGCATTATTCGCAATAGCAAGAATATAGAACCAACTGTGCTGCTCATGAAAAAAGAACTGGATAAAAAAATGTGGTACATATACACGATGGAATATTATGTAGCCATAAAGAAGGACAAAATCATGAGCTTCACAGCAACCTGGATGGACTTAGAGTCTATAACACTGAGCAATCTATCACAGAAACAAGAGAGTGTCACATGTTCTCATTCATAAGTGGACCTCAAATAATTATTGTAATACTATAAGAAAAAGATGGGCAGTAGCGGAAAACTGCCGGGTGGAGGGAGGCGTGTGGGATTGGCAGTAGTGGGAATCTGCCGGGGGAGGAGGGGGCACACCTCATCAACAAGGGTACCTGTATAATGAACATTTGTATACCTGACTCTGAATTGCACCCCACATCTTTAAAATAAAAAAATTAAAAGTAAAAAGAAAAAGAAAAATCACAGCGTGTGAGATAGAAGTGAAGTATTGTTGGGATTAACAAGGCTGGTGCATAAATCACACCTGTCTTTTCCTCTATCTCAGAACCAGGGACCTGTCTCCTGGTCAGAGGGAGCTCACAGAGGGTCTGGGCTGGTGGAGGTCTTGCTTTTGAGTATGCCTATCCTTAAATATCCACTGGGGTTGAGCAGAGAGGGTAGGGAGCATTTGGCACCCAATGCTGGCCTCCTTGTTGGGACTGGCCTCTACTGCCCAGAGATCTTCAGGAGGCAGAGATGAGGGTGGGGGTGGGTTATGAGGGTAGGGGGTTGGGATTTCCAGGTTCCGCTTTGCCAAGGTCACCCATGAGACTGCAACAAGTTCAACCCCAGGTCAGCTGATTAGCACCAATTCTTTTCCTGCCCAAGTTCCCTCCCTGCTTTGTCTCTCTCCTGCTCCATACTGGTGCCACCCTAATTGTACCTCAGGAAACCTGTCCCCTGTAGAGGAGGCTCAGTCTGAATCTAAGCTTGTCTACTCTCTGAGAGTCCAAACTAATATTTCACCAGGAAGTCATAATATTACAGTTAGGGAGACTCTTCCCTTATCTAAAGATATGGACATTGAAGCACAGGGAGGGCAGAGGATTTGCCAGACTTCACTGTCCTGCCATCTGGTGGACGAATAAGAGGATTATGTAGAGTCCCCTCCAGCTGTGGCTTCCTGGGAGAGAATGGCATTGTTTTGGAGGATAAGAGAGGAGAGAGTGGTTCAGTAAATGCACCGTCATTACTCTCTGCTAAGGCATTAATCCCAGGCAGCACCCCCCTGGTTGCTTAAGATACTTAATCAGCTGTTGGGCAGAAATCTATATACATTTTGGTGCCTGCAAGAATGATATTGACTTTCTCTAGGGGGTCAGCTCCAAATACTATTAGAAGTGGAACTTTGGAAACGTTGAAATTTAGATTTCATGTGCTCCTAAATCACAGGTTATCACTAACTTATGTTGATGCCCCACAGTCGAGGTGGATTCTAAAGATTCACTCTAGAGATAAGCTTTCTCTGATTTGATTTATTTTGGGAAATGTGTAGCTCTGAGACTAAAAAAGGTTATGTGGAGAACTCTACAAATTCTAAAAATGATTACTGAGATGGTCCCACTGCTTCCATTTATTGGAAAATATATTCCTGGAATTGGTGCAATAAGAGAGATGTAGTGGAGACAGGACAGCTGGGAGAGGGGAAAGTAGAAGAGCTCAGACTCCCAAATGCCAACTTTTTTGGCCAATAATTTTTTAAAAATGGTAATCACAGCAGCTAACTATCAGTCAGGAGAGGTTAGGTTTTGCTAGGACACTGTCCCAGTTAAAGAAAGCCAACACTGGTCAAAGTGGTGAGGGCAGGTCTTATTCAGCAGCACTATCGCAATTGGGACGAGGGTACTATGTGGTCTGAATTCAGCTTCTCCTAAACGAAAGGTTGGAGATGTTTTAAAGGTGGGGTGTGAAAAGTACCTATAGAAACCTAGAAGAAACTTAGTTTATTCTTCAATCTTTTTGCCTCAATGTAACCATTAGAAAACATTCAGACATTCTACTGCAGGACAAACAGCAGTCTATTCCACCCCCCCCAGGCAAATCTCCTTCAGATGCAAGACCAGGACAGCCCAACCATTCATTGTTTAGCATAATAATCTCTAGTAAACTTTTGATTCCTTGTCAAGGCCAAAGTAAGAGTTTGTGAGTTGCAAATGTCTAACGAGTCTCTTGCAGGACCCCCCCCCCC
>NW_007253564.1:109466-112391 GCF_000164805.1 Carlito syrichta | reverse complement strand
GCCATGTGCTCTTTGAGCTATGGCTGTCGCCATGCTTCCTGGCTTTGGCCCCCTCCCCCAGCTTAGGGAGGTGAATCTTCTCTCTTCCTTCTCTAATTTACTTTTAGATAAACTTTTCTTTCTTAACCTTTTTGTGTGTCGCAATTCTTTGCATTTACTCAGATCTCTGCGTTCCTAGCTCACACCCCCAGCTTGCCAGCCCTGGCGGTGCTGTGCCTCCCTGCACCTCTCTCCACCCACCCTCACCCTACCCGTACCCTAACAGGGTGTATTCAGGAAAAGGCACTGAAGGTGTGAAAGGGGCTAGTTCATGTGATTAGGACTCCTGGATTTGTTGACTGGTGTCTATCTGGGGAAGAGAACACTTCTTGTATCTTTTTTTTTTTTTTTTTGAGATGGAGTCTCACTCTGTCTCCCAGGCTGGAGTGCAGTGGCACACTCACAGCTGCTGCAGCCTCAACCTGCTGGGCTCAGGCGATCCTTCCACCTCAGCCTTACCTGGAATTGTAGGCATGCGCCACCACACCCAGCTAATTTTTTGATTTATTGTAGAGATGAGGTCTCACCAAGTTGCCCAGGCTGATCTTGAACCTGTGGGCTCAGGCAATCCTCTCACCTCGGCCTCTCAAAGTGCTGGGATTGCAGGCATGAGCCACCTCGCCTGGCCAAGAGAAGCTATTTTAACACTGCCTGGTTGTCATGTTCTTCTAGCAGTTCACTTTAATTTACACTGTAATCACTAGCCAAGGACAGAACTGGTTGGAGGTCACTATTGATAATTGCTTTACAACTCCCTCCCCAGCTTGTTTTGTAAACAAGTTAACCTAATCAACTCTTCATGACCTTCATGACACAGACCCCATCAACATGGCAACTGTCACGTGACTAACCCACCCATCTGCCTGCTGTCCATCACCTGACATCAGTACATGTGCATACCTGCCCTCCATGACGAGGTGGAGCAGACTACTACCCAATCACCTTAATGACCTTCCCCCATCAAAAGGAAAGTTTATAAAGGTTTTGACTTCAAGCAGCTAGCCACCATTGCTCTGTTAAGTTATGTCTGGCCATGTGCTCTTTGAGCTGTGGCCACCATGGTTTCTTAGCTTTGGCCCCCTCCCCTACCTTAGGGAGATGAATCTTTTCTCTCTCTCTAATTTATTTTCTAAATAAACTATATTTTCTAACAACTTCTGTGCAATTCTTTGCATCCTTCCTGTGGCACCAGATCACACAACCTCACCCCGGCAGATCTTACCTAACATTCTGGAGGCCCCGCTGGTATATATATTTTTGACCTAACAACTCCCAATTTGCATTTTGGAACAGACTGACAAAGACTTCAAAATAAGTATGTGTAGCTGGGCATAGTGGCTCATGTTTGTAATCCCAGCACTTTGGGAGGCTGAGGCGAGAGGATTGCCTGAGCACTACACATTTTTTTTGAGTGGGTGATCAGAGTCTCACTCTCTTGATCAGGTTGGAGTGCAGTGGCATAATCACGGTCACTGCAGCCTCGACCTACTGGGCTCAGGAGGATCTTCTGCCTTAGCCTTCCAAGTAACTGGAACTACAGGCATGAGCCACCATGCCCAGCTAATTTTTTTGATTTACTGTAGAGATGAGGTCTCACCAAGTTGCCCAGGCTGGCCTTGAACCTGTGGACTCAGGCAATCCTCTCACCTCGGCCTCCCAAAGTGCTGGGATTATAGGTGTGAGCCACTGTGCCTGTCCCTATTTTTAAAAAGATCAAACAAATTATGGGAAAAACGATAAGGAAAAAACAGGAACCGGTGATGTTAAAAAAGATTCAATTCAAAATCTTCAAATCTTGGAAATAAAAAATAGCCAATGAAATTTAGAAAATTATTGTACGTATGGGATAAACTTGACACTTGACAGACTCAAAGAGAAAAGGAGTGAATTGAAAGAGAGACAAAGGGATTGTTGGGCATGGTGGCACATGTCTGTAGTTCCAACTTTTTGGGAGGTTGAAGTGGGAGAATCCCTTGAGCCCAGGAGGTCAAGGCGGCGGTGAGCTGTGGTGATCGTGTTACTGCACTCCAGCCTAAAGCGAAATGAAACCCTGACTCAAAAAAAAAAAAAGAAAAAAAAAGATAAAAGAAGGAAAGAAAGACAAAGGGGGAAAAAAGAAAAAGGCCAAAGAGATTTGACAGTTTTAAATTTGATCATGTTGGAAAGATTAGGCACCAGAGTGGTTGTGGAGAGCTGATCTAGAGAATGAAGGGAACTCACACAGGAAGATTGGATGATTAAAATGGCCAACAAGGTAATGAGCAGAGGGAAAGTGTATGAGTAAATACAGACTAGAAAGAATAACAGAGTAGGAAAAGGCCAGAGAACGGGCCCTCATCTCTGTAAGCTTAGATTAATGGGTCAGGACCCTAATGCGCATTCTGCCTGTCAGTTGTTTTCCTGATGCATCTCTGCATTGCACACTACTATAAAACTATTCTTTCTAGAGTAGCAATTTCACTGCCAGGTGCAGTGGCTCAAGCCAATAATCCCAGCTACTTGGGAGCCTGAGGTCGAAGGATCACTTGAGGTCAGGAGTTTGAGACTCACCTGGGCAACACAGTGAGCCCCTGCCTCCTAAAAAGAAAAAGAAAAAGAAAGAAATTTACCAGATCTGTAGACAAAACCTAAAGATTTCTAGGAAAAAGAGTAGTTTAAATATGCTGTGTAAAGAAATAGTCATTACTTGAATAGACATCTCTCCAAAGACATACAAATGGCCAACAGGCATATGAAAAGATGCCCAGCATCATTAGTCATTAGGGAAATGCAAATCACAACCACAATGAGAAACCATTTCACACCCAGGAGGATGGTTATAATATATACATATATATATGTGTATGTGTGTGTGTGGTATATATATATATATATATATATATATAT
>NW_007253564.1:107320-109372 GCF_000164805.1 Carlito syrichta | reverse complement strand
ATACACATATATTTTAACAACGCAAAATAACAAGGGTTGGCAAGGATGTGGAGAAAATGGAATTTTCATACATTGCCAGTGAGAAAGTAAAATGGTGCAGTTGCTGTGGAAATCAGTTTGCTAGTTCCTCAGTAAGTTAAACATAGAGTTAGTATATGTCCCAGCAATTCCACTCCTAGGTGTATAAACCAAAGAATTGAAAGCAGGTATCCAATACAGATTTGAGTGTTATTCATGATGGCCAAAAAGTAGAAAAACCTAAATTCTCATCAACTGATGAATGAATAAATAAAATATGGTATATTAATACAATGGAGTGGCCAGGCTCAGTGGCTCAGCCTGTAATCTCAGCACTTTGGGAGGCCAAGGCGAGAGAATTGCTTGAGCTCATGGGTTCGAGACCTTCCCCGGGTAACTTGGCAAGACCTTGTCTCTACAATAAATCAAAAAATTAGCCAGGCATGGTAGCGTGCACCTGTAGTTCCGGCTACTTGGAAGGCTGAGGCGGAAGGATCACAGGAACCCAGAAGGTCGAGGCTGCAGTGGCTGGGAGCATGCCACTGCCCTCCAGCCTGGGTGACAGAGTGAGACTCCAACTCAAAAAAAAAAAAAAAAGGAGTATTATCCAGCAATAAAAATGAATGAAGTGCTGATACATGCCACAACACAGATGAATCTCAAAAACATGCTAAGAGAAAGAAGCCAGCCACAAAAGTTCATATACTGTATGATTTCATTTATATGAAATATTCAAAATAGGTAAATTCATAGAGAAAGAATGCAGATTAGTTGTTGCCAGGGGTTGGGTGGAGGAAAGCCAGGTCCTTGTGGGAAGTGATTCTCTAGTGTGTATGAGGTTTATGGC
The DNA here is from genome assembly GCF_000164805.1 of Carlito syrichta. Lineage (NCBI taxonomy): Eukaryota > Metazoa > Chordata > Mammalia > Primates > Tarsiidae > Carlito > Carlito syrichta. Next base: position 108,507 of record NW_007253564.1, on the reverse strand, counting down.
ATAATGAAAATATTGTGGAACTAGCTAATGGTGATGGTTGCACAATACTGTGAATATACTTGTTAGGTTAAAAATATCCCAATGGGGACTCTAAAATGTTAGGTCAGATCTGATGAGGAGTGTCTGTGATCCAGTGTCGCACAAAGACACAAAGAATTGCACAGAAGTTAGATTGGAAATACAGTTTATTTAGAAAGTAAGTTAGAGAGAGAGAGAGATTGATTCACCTCCCCAAGGTAGTGGGAAGGGGCCAAAGCTAGGAAACATGGCGGCCATAGATCAAAGAGTTTAATAAAGCAATGACTAGAAAGTAAATTAGAGAAAGAGAGAGAAAGAAAGGAGACTCACCTCCCCAAGGTAGGGGAGGTGGCCAAAGCTCTGAAATGTAACCTGGCTATAGCTCAATGAGCACATGGCCTGGCCAGTGCTTAGCAAGTCAATGGTGACAGCTGTTTGAAGTTGAATGCCTTTTAACACTTTCCTTTGATGAGTGCAGGTTGTTAAGGTGATTGGGTGGTGGTCTGCTCCAGAGGACAGAGGACAGGTAACTGATGTTATGTGATGGAGGCCAAGCAAATGGGTGGGTAAGTTACATGACTGTTGCCATGTTGATGGGTCTGCCTTGAAGGGCTGATGTGGTTAACTTGTTTACAAAACAAGCTGGGAAGGGGGTTGTAAAACAATGATCAATAGTTACCTCTGAGAAACTGGTTTTGTTCTTGGCTAGTGATTAGAGGGTAAATTAAAGTGAACTGCTAGAAAAATACAACAAAGTCAAGCAATGTTAAAATGGTTGCTCAGGCCTGAATGGGTGACTCAGCCTGTAATCCCAGCACTTTGGGAGGCTGAGATGAGTGGATTCCCTGAGCCTGTGGATTCAAGACCAGCCTGGGCAACTTGGCGAGACCTAATTTCTATAATAAAAAAATTAAGCTGGGCTCAGTGGCTCAGCCCGTAATCCTGCACTTTGGGAGGCTGAGGTGAGTGGATTGCCTGAGTCCGTGGGTTCGAGTCCTGCCTGGGCAATTTGGCGAGACCTCATCTCTACAATAAATCAAAAAATTAGCCAGGCGAGGTAGTGTGCACCTGTAGTTCCAGCTACTTGGAAGGCTAAGGTGGAAGGATCACCGGAGCCCAGCAGGCCGAGGCTACGGTGGCTGGGAGTGGCCACAGAGTGAGACTCCAAC
>NW_007253564.1:93011-107171 GCF_000164805.1 Carlito syrichta | reverse complement strand
CTCCAACTCAAAAAAAAAAAAAAAAAATAGCTGGGCATGGTAGTGCACACCTGTAGTTCTGATTACTTGGAAGGCTGAGGTGGAACAATCGCTGGAGTCCAGCAGGTCAACACTGGGGTGGCCGTGTGTGTGCCACTGCACTCTAGCCTGGGTGATGGAGTGAGACTCCAACTCAAAAAAAAAAAAAGGCTGCTCATTAGATATATTGACTCCATGTATGTCCTTTCAATACTAAAAATCACTGCATGGTACCTTTAAAATGTTGTACCCAAATCCTGAATCCGAGAGACCACCAAAGAGCCAGCTCCGATGCAAATTACACGAGGGTCTTTATTCAGGCTCGAGTCTGGGCTCACTTCCATAACTGGCTCAGCAGTACAGGAACAAGAACCCCGACCCAGCACAGCAAGCAGCTTGTATACACAGTTACAAGGGAGGGGAAAGAACTTTAAACTTGTTGGCACATGATTGGGTAATTTCTCCTACTGGGTATGGGGGTGTTTGGGATTGGTTGGTTTGTATGGTCGCGGGCCGCGGCTGACTGCGGCTGACCATCAATGGTCAAAGGACTGGGTGGAACCGGTTGGGACATCTGGAATGTGAGATTACTAGGGGAGTGGAACAGGAAATGGGGCCAGAGGGTCTGCACCGTGACTCTGTGGTTTTCTTTTGGTATGTGAACTTGTTTACCAAAAGTATACTACTGGGCTTGGGCAGGAAAGCAAGCATACATCTGAGTTTTAAAAACAAGTTTCAATATACATTTAAAATAAGCTTCAACCTACACTTAAAACAAGTTTTATCACACAATTATGAACTAGATGGCACTTGAGTTCCTCATTTCCCCCTCTCAGAGGAACCTGAAAAATGGACTCAATCATGGGTCTATGCAAGTGTTCTGAGTGTGGGTGCCTACTGGCTGGTACTGCTGTCTGAGCACCATAAGTTGTACGGTGCTGATCCGGTCCTTGACAAAGGCTACAAGTTTGTTAACAATGCATGGCCCAAAGGTGAGAAGGAGTAGCAAAATGATTAGGGGGCCAGCTAAGGTGGATACTAGAGTAGTTAGTCAGGGGGAGTGGTTAAACCAGGTTTCGAACCAACTTTGTTGTTGTTCTCGTTCTTTTTTCTGTTTAGCCAATCTTTCCCTTACTTTGGCCATGGACTCCTTGACAATGCCCGAGTGGTCTGTGTAGAAACAACATTCCTCCCCCAGGGCGGCACATGTTCCACCCTGCTTTAGGAATAATAAGTCTAGCCCTCTACGGTTCTGTAGGACTACCTCGGATAGGGAGGTTAGGGATTCCTGGAGATGGGAGATGGAGGCTTCAATTCTTTCAATGTCTAGGTCTATGGCTGCCCTAAGGCTATTATATTGGTGGCTCTGTGTGGCTAGGGAGGCAATACCTGTCCCTGCTCCTGTTAGTCTGAGCCCAAAGAGGACCACCAGGGAAATGGTGGTGATTGATTCTCTTTTATTTCTCTGGTGGGCTTCTGTGCTGAACCACTGGAGTATGTCTTCATCAGAGTGGTAGAGAATTTTTGGAAGTAATTGGACTAGCATGCAGAAGCCTTGTTGGGTCTGATTTAGGACCTGCTCATGGAAGCAAGGGGTTAAGCCTGTAGAACAGGTCCACCAGCTACTTTCAGGGGGCAGGTGGTAATCTAGGCTAGATACAGGTAGCGTAATGTTGCATAGGGACTGAAACTCTGGTGTGGGGCAGCCTATGCATAATCCTTGCCCTGTTACTGACTGGAGAGTGAGTCCCTGGGTTGCTGGCTGCCATCTACAAGAATTGGAATCATGCTTGGTTGTATAGTTTCCCATTACTGCAATTCCTTCATAATAGGGGGGCTGGATGTCATAACATATCCAGCATGACTGAGTGAATTCTGGTTTGGTTGTGTTAAGAAACAGGTAGGCTTGATTTAGCAAGTGCCAGAGAGGATGTTGGTACAGTACCAGTCGGGGTGGGGTGGAGTCAGAGACAAGTATATTGGCCCCCATAGAGTCGAGGACAACTGTAGTGGCTTCAGAATCTGTAAAAGCGGTAGCTAAGGGGGTGGATGCGGTGGTCCGGGGCCTGAGGTTTGGTATAACAACTGGTCTGTGTTTAGGTGCTAGAGCTGGATTTGGTCCCATGCTGAGGGTTTTATGACTGGGGGTTTGAGAGGCTACTCTAATCATAAAGGAACTTCCGGGATCCGTATACCCTGCATGCTGTGGGTTGTACAGTCTGAGTCCCCACGTTTTTCCTATTTCCCAGCCTTGAGCTTTTCTGTAAAGCTTATAGTTATGGGGTTGCAGTGCTGCCCCTGGGTAGGATTACATCTTTTTTTTTTTTTTTTTTGAGTTGGAGTCTCACTCTGTTGCCCAGACTGGAGTGCAGTGGCCGCTCCTGGCCACCGCAGCCTCGACCGGCTGGGCTCTGGTGATCCTTCCGCCTCAGCCTTCCGAGTAACCGGAATTACAGGCATGCGCTACCATGCCCGGCTGATTTTTTGATTTATTGTAGAGATGAGGTCTCGCTGCCCAGGCGGGTCTCGAACCCGTGGGCTCAGGCAATCCACTCACCTCAGCCTCCCAAAGGCATGGGATTACAGGCTGAGCCACCGAGCCCGGCTAGGATTACATCTTTGATGGCTGTTCGGGGTACCTGCCCTCTGTACCTTTATTAAATCATTGGACTTAATAGGGCTCCAATTTATGAACCCCGAGGAGACGCAGGATCAGCTGGGGCAATACTACTCAGTGATATCTCTACAGTTCTTATCTTTGTCATGCCCCAGGCACACATAAAAGTACCAATACCTTCCGTCAGTGCCTCCATGGGTTAATTTCCATTGTATGGTGGCAGTATGGTAAAACTGTGTTAAGTCCCTGGTCATGGTTGGGAACCATGTGTTGGGGGGACTACTTTTGAAACTTCCCAGATGATGTCGTTAGTGGAGAGGTCTATAACCTGCCATGTTAGATTTTGGGGCTGGGGTGGGTTCGGGTTGGCTATGACACTACATAGAAAACACAATATACATAATATTAGCATTATGGGGGTAAGTGAGAGCAATCTTAGCTTTAGGGGATTGTCCTTGTTCGGCATGCTTTTCCAGTCTGGTATGTAGTCTTCCAACACAGTGAAGGAGTCTGCTGGCTGGGCGTGGGTGTAGTGGAACCATGGGATGAGTCCGTCCACTTTGAGCGTGGTTGGCGTGGTTAGGATTACGACGTAGGGTCCTTTCCAACGTGGCTGGAGCATCTGGTGTTGATGTCTATGGACGTACACCCAGTCACCCGGGCAGTAGTGGTGTGGCTCTGGGGGTGGCCTGGTTTTGTAGAGGGCCTTTAATGCAGGCCACACCCGCTCATGTGCTTTTTGCAGTGCTTGGCATAATGTCCTCCAGGAGTTTCTTTACCACTATTGGTGCTGTTTCATGTTTTGTAGGAAATGCTTCAGTCCAGCCTGAAAAAGTGTCTTGTTCCATTCCGGATGAAGCTACTGCCATCCGTGTACCAGGTGTTATCCGCATCAGGCAAGGGCTGATCCTGGAGGTCGGCTCTCACCCCAGGCACCTGGGCCAGGATTTCTTGACAGTTGTGGAGGGGGGCCTCCCAGTCTGGGTTGGGGAGCAGCATGGCTGAATTCAAGGAGGTGGGGGTCTGGAACAGAATTCTAGCAGGATCTAGGAGCAAGCCCTGGTAGTGAGTCAAGCGGGCATTACTTATCCATTGATCTGGTGGTTGGCTGAGTACCCCCTCTACGGCATGGGGTGTACTGACATGCAGTTCTTGACCCATGTTTATTTTGTCAGCATCCTTGACCATAGTGGCGACTGCCACAATGATTTTCAAACATGGGGGCTATTCAGCTGCTACAGGATCTAATTTCTTTGAGAGGTATGCTATGGGCTTTTTCCAGGGGCCTAGCTGTTGTAGCAGGACCCCCTTTGTGACCCCTTTCAGTTTATCCACATATAGACGAAACGGCTTTGTTAAATCAGGTAACCCAAGGGCCGGGGCCAAGAGTAACGCTTGTTTGAGGTTATTAAAATATTGGTTCATGGCCTCCGTCCAAACAAAGTCTTGCTTATTTTTAGTGGCTTCATATAGCAGTCTAGCCAACTCAGCAAACCCCGGAATCTACAAGCGGCAGAACCCCGCTGAACCCAGGAATTCGTGTACCTGGCAGACATTTTGTGGCGGTGGAATTCTTAGAACAGTTTCCTTTCTAGCGTCCATTAGCCATCTCTGCCCATCTTTTATTTTGTAAACCAGATAGCTCACCTCTGTTCTGCAGATTTGTGCCTTTTTTGCCGAGGCGCGGTACCCCAGGGTGCCCAGAGTTTGTAACAAGTGCTTGGTGCCTTGCAGACACGTGTCTTGGTCCTCTGCTGCCGGCAGGATATCATCAAAATACTGTAACAGAATCAGGTTGGGGTTCTTTATACGAAACTCACCCAAGTCCTCCTGCAGTGCCTCGTTGAAAATGGTGGGTGAATTCTCGAATCCTTGAGGCAGTCGTGTCCAGGTGAGCTGGCCGTTGATACCCTTTTCTGAATCTGTCCATTCGAAGGCAAAGATGTCCTGGCTTTTTGGGGCCAAGGACAAACTGAAAAAGGCATCCTTTAAATCCAGCATAGTATACCATGTCCTGGTTGGGGGCAGAGTGGTGAGGAGGGTGTAGGGGCTTGGGACTGTAGGGTGTATGTCCATTACTTGCCGGTTTACCTCTCGTAAATCCTGAACCAGCCTATATTCACCTGAGTTTGGTTTTTGCACTGGCAGCAGGGGAGAGTTCCAGGCTGACTGACAGGGTTGTGGCACCCCTGCACTTAATAACCGCCGGATGTGAGGGGCTATACCTTCCCATGTGCACCTGGATAGGATATCCATTTTTGTTTAAAAACTTTGTCCCCTCTGGGTGAAAGCTGATTTGAGCTCCCATTTTGGTGAGTAGGTCTCAGCCTAACAGGGGGTATGGGCACTCAGGGATGACTATGAAGAGTGAGACACTCAGCCCACTCCAAGGTCCACTGTCCTTTGGGTGGTCCATGGATACGGCTTAGTGCCCGTGGCCCCCTGCACCCACGAAATCTTGTTTGATACCCTCCTATGTGGTTATGGTAGGACAGAGTGCTGCGCCCCTGTGTCCACATGGAATTGCATTGGGTGCCCCTCCACCTTAAGAATTACCCTGGGCTCAGGGAGGGGCCCAAACCCCGACCCCCCTAGTCCTCAGGGTATAGGTTCTCCCCCAGGTTTAGGGTGTGTAGTTTATCTCCTGGATCCCTGGGATTAGGGTCTTTCACCCAATAACCCTCTTCTTTGAAATATGCACACTGGTTTCTGTTTAAGTTGTGGCGTCCCTTCTGACAACTGCCCTTCTTACCTGGCTCCATGACCAGTTTTTTGAGGCATCTCTGTTTCTCCTGGGGGTCATTGGTGGTGGTGGCCAGCAGGATTTTGACTAAGTTGCGAGTCTGGTGGTTGTTTATTCTGGTCTGCTGGTCCTCTGGGCTTTCTCGGCTGTTGTATACTCTTTCAGCCACTATTAGTAAGTCCTGAAGGCTTTTCTCTCCCAACCTCTCTACCCTCTGCAACTTCCTTTTAATATCTGGGGCAGCTTGATTGACAAAAGCCATTATAATGGCTGCCCTAGTCTCCGGTGCTTCTGGATTCATAGGAATGTACCACCTGAAGGCCTCCGTAATTCTCTCCAGAAAAGCAGCTGGACTCTCATCCTTATCCTGCCTAACATCATATACTCTGGGCAAATTAGTGGGCTTGTGTGCCGCAGCCCTGAGACCCGCCATTAGAGTCTGGTGATAGACCCGGAGCCTCTCCTTACCTTCTGCTGTATTAAAGTCCCATGCAGGGTGGGACAGGGGAAAGGCTGCATTGATGAAATCCGAATTCTGGGTCGCTTGTCTATCCTCCCCCAGAACCAATTTCTGGGCTTCCATCTGAATACGTTCTCTTTCCTCCATGGTGAAGAGAACCTTTAAAAGCATTTGGCAATCATCCCAGGTGGGCTGGTGGGTAAAGAGAATGCCTTCTAACAAGTCAGTTAAATCTTTGGGATTATCAGAAAATTTGATGTTTTGGGTTTTCCAGTTGTACAAATCAGAGGTGGAGAATGGCCAATAGTGCAGGGGTTGTTCTCCGGTTTCATCTGGAGGCTCCATTGCATGGAGGGGGAGCACAGTGGAGTCGGCGGGTCCCATATTTGAGGCTGGGGCTGCCCGATTGGCACGTCCCCGTGTTCCCGCTGCCGGTCCACGTGGGGGCTCCTCCGCCTGTGGAACAGGGGCCCGGCCCCCAACGGCGCCCTCTCTAGGTGCCGGGGGAGCTGAAGGGATATCATGATAGGGAGGAGGGAAAAGTAAATCCTCAGGCTCTGTGTCCTGCAGGACTGGGTAAAGAGGGGTTTTAGTCAACCCTTGGGTTTCCGTGGGCCTGCCAGACTTTGTCTCCTGCGAGGCCAGGACTCTGAGCATAGGCCCTGTTTGAGGTGGAATAAAATATTTGGCCCACGGGGGGGTTATTAATTACATCCTGCCATACGAGGATGTAAGGCATCTGATCTGGGCGGCCGTGATGTCTGTCCTGGAAGATAACATGCTTAACCTGCAAAACAAGACTTAGTGAGAAAGTGCCCTCTGGCAGCCATCCTACACTGAAGGATGGCCATTCAGACTTGCAATGGGTTTGAAACTTTTTCCTGTGGATGGTTACACTCAGATTATGAGCCTTTTCTTTTACGTCTGAAAAGTGGTCAGTCATCAGGATTAGAGGGGTGGTCAGTGTCTGTCCCATGTTTTCCACCCACAATAACACAACCACAAACACAACAGACAAAACGAAGCTACCAACATAAAAGTGTGGTTTTCCGTGGCCGTTGAAGACAAAAGTAAAACTGAGCTGAGGGTAAGTCTGTGCTCCTAGGCAACTGACTTTCCTCACAGATGAGGACTTCATCCTCCAGACGGGGCCGCGGGATGTCTCCCACGACCTCTGGTCAATGGCCTGCCAGTGCCTCCACTTAAGCCAATGCCGACCCAGATACAGAGTGGAATTTCTATGGATAATACAGATGCGTGCTGATAGACAGAGGAACGAGTGCACTCACCTGCCGGCGCTGGGACCCTCTGGGCTGGGGGTTTTGGGGGGGGTGTCTCTGGGATCCCGGACGTGCCCCCAAATGTTGTACCCGAATCCTGAATCCGAGAGACCACCAAAGAGCCAGCGCCGATGCAAATCACACAAGGGTCTTTATTCAGGTTCGAGTCTGGGCTCACGTCCGTAACCGGTGCAGCGGTACAGGAACGAGAGCCCCGACCCAGTGCAGCAAGCAGCTTATACACACAGTTACAAGGGAGGGGAAAGAACTTTAAACTTGTTCACACATGATTAGGTAATTTCTCCTACTGGGTACAGGGGCGTTTGGGATTGGTTGGTTTGTATGGTTGTGGGTCGTGGCTGACCACGGCTGACCATCAATGGTCAGGTGGGCTGGGTGGAACTGGTTGGGACATCTGGAATGTGAGATTACTAGGGGAGTGGAGCAGGAAATGGGGCCAGAGGGTCTACACCGTGACTCTGCGGTTTTCTTTTGGTATGTGAACTTGTTTACCAAAAGTATACTACTGGGCTTGGGTGGGAAAGCAAGCATACATCTGAGTTTTAAAAACAAGTTTCAATATACATTCAAAATAAGCTTCAACCTACACTTAAAACAAGTTTTATCACACAATTATGAACTAGATGGCCCTTGAGCTCCTCATAAAACTGTTAACATGGCAAATTTTGTTATATGTACATTAACTCACCTGCACAAAAAGGTAGAGTCATAGCAGATTTTTTGGCAGGTGTTACCTAATAAATGATATCAGAATAAATTAACATCACAGTATGACAAAAAATGAGCCATTTTCCTATCTTGTTTGAATAATTTTTCAACACAGTTTTTTGATTACATAATATTTCAAACATTCTGAAGTCTACAAAAAATAAGATACCCATGTACCTGACACATAGTTGTAGCAGAGGTTAGCATTCTGTCATTTGCTTTTGATTAAAAAAACCCCCCTAACATTACAAATACAGGCTTAATTTGACACATATACACAGATGTACAACAGATATTAACAGCAGCATTATTTATAATAGCAAACAGTTGAGGACAATCTAATCATATATCAATAGGAGACAAATTAAATTAATTCCAGAAATCTATATTCCAAATTGTTAAAATAGGTTTCCTCAAATAGGAATGATAAGGAGCAGTGATAGTGAAATTACTGTGAGACTTTCAATTCTGTTTTACTTTGCAGTTTTTAGTGATCATTGTATTCATTTGCTAGGGTTGCTGTGACAAAGTACCACAAACTAGGTGGCTTAAAACTTACTCTTGGCCAAGTTCGGTGTCTCAACCAATAATCCCAGCCCTTTGGGAGGTTGAGGTGAGTGGATTGCCTGAGCCTGTAGGTTTGAGACCATCCCGGGCAATTTGGTGAGACCTTGTCTCTACAATAAATAAAAAATCAGCTGGGAGTGGTAGCATGCACCTGTAGTTCTGGTTACTTGGAAGGCTGAGGCAGAAGGATTGCCAGAGCCCAGCAGGCTGATGCTGGGATGGCTGTGAGTGTGCCAATGCACTCCAGCCTGGGTGATGGAGTGAGACTCCAACTCAAAAAAACCAACCAAACAACAACAACAACAACAACAAACCTTACTCTCTCACGGTCTTGGAGGTGAGAAGTCTGAAATCAAGATGTCAGCAGGGTCGGTTCCTTCTGGAGGCTCTGAGGAAGAGGCTGTTCTGTGTCTCTCTCCCAGCTTCTGGAGGCTACCAGCAATTGTTGGTCCTCCTTGGCTTGTTGATGCCTCGCCCCATCTCTGTCTCTATCAACACCTGGTATTCTCCTCGTGTGTCAGTCTCCATGGTGTATGTCTCTGTGTGTGTGTCCAAATTCCTCTCCTCTTAGAAGGATCTTGGTTATTGGATTAGGGCCCATCCTGATCCAGTGAAATCTCATTATAACTGGATTACATCTGCAAAGACCCTACCTCCAAATAAGATCTCATTCATAGGAAACGGAGATTAGGACTGCAACATACTGTATCTTTTTGAGAGGGGCCACAATTCATTCCACAACAGTCATGCGCTATTAGAAACAATAAAGATATTTCCATCGATTAAATGGTAAAAACAATGTATTAGAAAATAGAGACAAAAGAGAACATAAGCAAAGTCACTTCAAAGAAAGAAATAAAAATTGGGAGGATATGAAATGGGGAGATGTTGGTCCTAGGGCACAAACTTTCAGTTATAAGATAAATAGGCTCAGTAAGGTGAGGTGGTGCATGCTTGTAGTCCCAGTTACTCAGGTGGTTGCAGGATCTCTTGAGGTCAGGAGTTTGAGACTGCAGTGAGCTATGATCATGTCACTGCATTCCAACATGAGCAACAGAGTGAGACCCAACCTCAACAACAACAACAAAAAGAACAAGTTCTGGATGGAATGAACAGCATGTGTGATGATGGAAGTGATTATCATTACACAGTGTATATGTATGTCAATCATTACATTGTACACCTTGAATATATTCAATTTTTATTTGACAACTAAATATTTTAAAAATAAAAACACAAATAATAAGCCACATTCTGGACACTAAGATATTGTTCCAGTAAGGTGCCAATTTTTCTTAAATCAAGCTTTTCGTTTATCTAGGAAAGCCAAGATCACAAGGTAGATTTTCCGACAAAATTTTGTTAGATATATGCCTTTTAAAGTTTCTCAGACTAGGTTTTACTTGCTAAAAATTAAAGTCTTTTGCATTTAGAAGAATCTGGAGAAGACAAGCTATAGGGAATGAGAAAGAGGAGGAAGAAACATACTAAAGATGACCCAATTCTTTCTACATTGGGTTGACTATTCAGGTGATGTTATCCCATAGGCAGATGGGAAAGAGGGAAGTGGAGCTTAGAAGAGGTCACAGGTCTGAGAATCCAGAATTGGGAATTGTCAGTAGAGAACTGGGAGTTGTCCAGAGAGAATTGAGAAGCAGCCATTAATGCTAAGCTCCATAAGGGAGTGACTGTAGAGAGAAAAGAGCAGAGGGTGGCCCAAGAAATTCTCAAGGAAACCTCTGGGAAGTGGAACAGGGAAGAACAGATTGGAAGATGCCATAAGGGAGGTGAGGGGCCAGAACTGGGCAGAGTCTGCAAAGTGAATGGAGGCAGGAGTGTCAAGGGAAGTAAAAACCTTACCCTACATATACTATGTCAACAGAATAAGAGAAGAGATGAGGAGATGGAGATCCTAAAATGTCATTGGGTTTGTCTGGGAAGTTGGTGTTGATTAGAAGACAGTACTTTTACACTCAAGGCTAATGCAGCCATGGCATACTGGGCTCAGGTGATCCTTCTGCCTCAGCCTTCCAAGTAGCTAGAACCACAGGCACGTGCCACCATGCTGGCTAATTTTTTAATTGATTATAGAGATGAGGTCTCACCAAGTTGACCAGGCTGGTCTTGAACTTTTGGGCTCAGGCAATCCTCTCACCTCCGCCTCCCAAAGTGCTGGGATTACAGGCATGAGCCATTGCGTCCGGTGAAACCATGAAATTTAAAAATGGTTAGCTATGGGAGAGGGAAGGAATTGGGTACAGAGCATAGAAATAGAAGTTGGTTGTTATATGGAGTTTACTTTGATAGCATAAAAAACTTTACCTAACTGTAAAACAAAAAATACACTGAAGAAAAAGTGATCCATAAATTTTGAAGTAAAATGAAACAAAAGAACCTTTATGTCAGTTTCTTATGACTACTGTAAAAAATCACCATAAACTTAGTGGCTTAGAACAATGGATTTTTTTTGAGTTGGAGTCTCACTCCGTCACCCAGACTGGAGTGCAGTGGCATGCTCATGGCCACCAGAGCCTCCACCCGCTGGGCTCAGGTGATCCTTCTGCCTCAGTCTTCCAAGTAGCTGGAACTACAGGCGTGTACCACCATGCCCAGCTAATTTTTTGTTTTATTTTAGAGATGAGGTCTCACCAAGTTGCCCAGGCTGGTCTCGAACTCCTGAACTCAGGCAATCCTCTTGCCTTGGCCTCCCACAGTGCTGGGATTACTGGCATGAGCCACTGCGCCCAGCCTGAACAATAGATATTTATTTTTTCACAGTTCAGGAGGTTAGTGTAAGGCTGGAGGTACTGGGGGGTGGGGCGGGCCTCAACAAGATGGCTCCAACCCGGACCAGGAGAACAATGGGTGCGAGTGAGCCAGCAAAAATGAGTAACTGGAACTAAGACTCCAGCCACAAAGCCAGCCAGTACCTGTTACAGTGACTTTAGCAACCCCATTCATCCAATCGCCAGCAGATGTGACAGCTGTCCTAACCAGTGATTGCTCTCCCTGACCCCCTCACAGCTTTCTCAGTGTGCCCTTTATAAGCCCATCACCCATCTTGCTGGGCGCGACTTCTCCAGCCCACAGCTACATGGACCGGTGAACCTCGCCCGGGATTGTGCTAATAAATTTTTCTTGCTTCCTTTATTGCTTCCTTTCTTGCTTCCTTATTGCAGTTTCGCCTGGTCCGGTTTCGTTTACCTTACATTTGGTGCTGAAACCCGGGAAGATGGTGCGGGGCCCAAGCAGGCTCCCTCCTCCTCTCCCAATTCGGGACCTCTCTCAGGAACAGGACCTGGCCCCAGGACCTCAGACAATGCAGTGAGTCCCTCACTTTCCCTGATTTCTCCTCCTACCCTCTGGGGTGCCTAGTCTGAAATCGCAGCTGCGTCTGGGCTCACTCCTCCAGCACGGTGCCTTTGGCTCTGGTATAGTAGAAACGTCCCTATCTCCGGATCGCCAACCCTATAAAAAAAGTGGATCTTCCTTTCCGTCCCTATTCTGAGTGGGTCTGGGATGCTAGGCTCGCTTGTTTAGGGACCCGAGAATGGAGGTTGCGGCCATAGAAAACCAGTCTTCTAAAACGGAGGCTCAGACCCCCTTGCGGTGTCTCATATCTAATCTGGCTACTCTGGGGTTGTCTGAGGATATCCATAAACGGAAGCAAATCTTCCTTTCCTCCTGGGCCTGGCCCCAATATCCTCTGGACAATCAGTCTCGCTGGCCCCCCCAAGGGAACTTTCAATTTTGGCTTCCTCACCGATCTCAGTAATTATTGTCACTGGATTGGGAAATGGTCCGAGGTCCACTATATCCAGGCCTTTTGGGCATTGAGCTCCCATCCAGACCTCTGTGTCAGATGTTCCTTGGCCCAGGTCCTCCTGGCAAAATCCCCTGATAGGGGCTATCAGCCTCTCCTGGCATCGGAATCTTCCTTCACAGATCCTCTGGAGGACCTTGGCCTTCCCCCTCCAGCTCCTACCCCTCCTTCTCCTCCCCTCCCATCCACTTCTTCTCAAATGTCTGCTCTTTCTCAACCCCCTCCTTATCCGACCTCCTGTGCCTAGACCTCCTCCACTCAGGCCCCTCTGGTGTCTGCTCCTGCCTTACCTCCCGTCTCACCCCTCCTATATCCAGCTCTTCCCCCCAGCCTGCCATCTCTAATTCCTTTGTCCTCAGCTCCAGTCATTCCGGGTTCAATCAGCTCCCCTCCCCCATCCACTTCTGTCCCTACTGCCACGGAGGCACTACCTCTCTCCTCCGGTCCTGTTGACATCACACCTGACTCCTCTGTTCCCAACTCTGCCCCAGCCACCCACAAGCTGTACCCTCCTCTTCCGTTGTCACTGCCATCTTGCCCTCCTTCCACCTCATTCCCTACTCTCACCCTGCTATCTTACAATCCTACACCACCCTCCAAATGGACCAGCCCTCTGGTTATCAGGTCCCGGGCCCAGTTACTGGCCCCTCTCCAGGAGGTGGCAGGTGCTGAGGGACTGGTTTGGGTACATGTTCCCTTCTCTCTGGGGGACCTGTTCCAGATTAGAAACCCGACTGCCTACATCAAAGAGTTTTGATACCTCATTGAGACATACAAACTCACGTGACATGACCTCCACATAATTTTAACTTCCACCCTCACTCCCAAAAAACGTGATCATGTCACCTCAACAGCTCAGGACTACTCTGATCAGATACATAACTCTGACCATTCTTTGTTGGTCAGAGCCATGGCAGTGCCTGCCAAAGACCCACAATAAAACTATCAAAATGGTGCCACAAAAAAGACTAAAAAAAATCAGATAGTCTGGGCTACCTATTCTGTTTTACTCTCCTTCCATGGGCCTTTACATCCTTCTCAGTTCTTGGTTGTGGGCATCTCGGGGGTACCCTCCAAGCCACTGGAGATGGTCCGGTGTCCTGCCTTTTTGAAGGCTGTCCCTTCACCCATTCATTCTTAGTTATCCTCTCCTGCCCAACCCCTTTGCTGGGACGAGACCTTCTGTATAAACTTGGGGCATCTATCTGCCTCACCTAACACCGAGTTCCCCCGACTCCACTCCTGGCCCTCGCCTGTGCTGTCTTCTCCCTGGAGCCTTCGTCCAATTTCCCCACTTCCCCCCAAAAAGTTAATCCAGTGGTCTGAGACACTTCCACACTGGTGGTGGCCAATCACCACACCCCAGTCCTCATTCGCCTTAAGGATCCCTCTTGCTTCCTTTCCAGGCCTCAATTTCCTATCTCACATGCCCATCGCAAGGGCCTCCAGCCCATTGTTAACTGGCTGCTCTTCCAGGGTCTTCTGATTCCTACCAACTCCCCTTATAATACTCCCATCCTCCCGGTAAAAATGTCATCTGGTGCTTATCGACTGGTACAGGATCTGCAGATAATCAACTCTGCCATAATACCACTACATCCAGTGGTCCCCAACCCATATACTCTCCTATCTCAGATACACCCCACTACCACTCATTTCACAGTCCTGGACCTTAAAGATGCCTTCTTCACCATCCCCCTACATCCCGACTCCCAGCCACTCTTTGCCTTTACTTGGGAGGATCTAGAAACCCACAGGACCCAACAATTTACCTGGATGGTCCTGCCTCAGGGATTCCATGATAGTCCCCACCTTTTTGGCCAGGTGTTGGCCAAGGACCTGTCCTCTTATGACTCTGGGTGCAGCACTCTCCTCCAGTATGTAGATGACCTCCTCCTGTGCAGCCCCTCCAGGGAGGTCTCT
>NW_007253564.1:83563-92532 GCF_000164805.1 Carlito syrichta | reverse complement strand
TATGCTTCCTGACTTCCGCAAGCCTTTCCTCCTGTTCACCGAGAAAAGAACTGGGATGGCAACCGGGGTTCTGGCCCAACCAGTGGGACCCTCTCACCGACTGGTCGCCTTCCTGTCCAAACAGTTAGACCCCGCCGTCCAGGGATGGCAACCTTGCCTCTGGGTGCTGGCAGCGGCGGTTTGTTTAACCAAGGAGGCTCTAAAGCTTACCCTTCAACAGCTGGTTATGGTCTACTCCCCCACAGACTCCAGGACCTCTTGGGTCATAAGTCATTATCCTTATTAAGCCCTTCTAGGGTCCAGGAGTTCCACATTTTATTCATAAAACACCCCCAAGTGTCTCTTCACTCATCGCCACTTCTAAATCCAGCTACTCTCCTTCCCTCCATTAGCTCCTCAGTTTTGCCTGAACATTCCTGTGTGGAGCGGGTAGAGGCCCTTAGCCCCCCTCGCACGGGACTCTGACCAACCTCTGTCTAACCCTGATCTCACATTCTTCGTAGATGGAAGCTCAACTAGGGGGCCAGATGAAGGTCGCAGGGTAGCCTATGCAGTAGTCTCTCCTCCCACCATGGTGAAAGCTGCCTCACTACCACAGGGGACTTCTTCCCAAAAGGCAGAGCTGGTGGCACTCACCCGAACATTACAGCTGGCAAAGGACCACAGGGCCACTATATATACCGATTCTAAGTATGCTTTCCTTATCGCTCATAGTCATGCGGTGATCTGGAAAGAAAGGGGGTTCTTAACCACCCAGGAAACTCCGGTGGTCAACAGTAAGGCCATTCAACATTTACTCCAGGCCCTACAAGAACCCAAGGAAGTAGCCATCATCCACTGTCAAGGCCATCAGATGGGCACAGACCCTGTCATCCAAGGAAACTGCCTGGCCGACGCCACGGCCTGCCAACTTACCTCAACCCAGGATGCCACCCCTGTCCTATTTCTTTCTCCCTCCCTAACTCCCAGGTACTCGAGGACGAACAACAGCGACTCCTCAGCCAGAGCGCCATGGCTGGACAACAGGGGTGGATGTACCTCAAAGACAGGATAATCCTTCCCCAGACACAGGCAAAGGAAATCGTGGCCACAATCCACCAGTCTTTACACATTGGTCCCGAGGCCATGCTCAGGTTTCCCCAATTTTCTCGCTGCAGGGTCTCCGAAAAACCATCAACCAGGTCCATATGGCCTGTCAAACCTGTGCATATGTTTCCTCTCAAGGAGCCCTCTGGTGCTGGATGGTGGCCCACCAGCTGCGAGGGTGTCTCTCTGGATAGGACTGGCAGGTGGACTTCACTCATATGCCAAGACACAAAAAGTACTGATACCTGCTGGTAATGGTAGATACCTTTTCAGGTTGAATTGAGGCCTTTCCCACGAGCCAGAAGACAGCCTCAGTAGTGGCTGAGACCTTGGTGAAACACATCATCCCCCACTTCGGCCTCCCTACGTCCATCTAGTCAGACAGTGGCCCGGCATTCATTTCCAAAATCACTCAGCTGGTGGCCAAAGCCCTCAACATCATCTGAAAACTTCACATCCCCTACCGCGCTCAGTCCTCGATTAAGATGGAACAGGCAAACGGCCTGCTAAAGGACCAACTAACCAAGCTTTCCCTGAAGATAAAACTTTTCTGGCCTGCTCTGCTCCCTGTTGCCCTCACTAGGGTGTGTGCGGCTCCCCGGGGGCCGGTTGGCCTTAGCCCATTTAAATCGATGTATGGTAGGCCTTTTCTCATTAACACCGGCCTTCCTACAACTCCTCCACCACTAGCCTCCTACCTGCCCTACCTCTCACTCCTCAAACACCTCCTATGAGAGCATGCCGACCAAATCCTGCCCCAGGCCAACTCCACGTCTGACCCATGGGCAGCCATTATTCTACAGCCTGGTGACGAGGTTCTCCTTTGAGAGCTCCAACCCCGGTCCCTTCAACCTCGTTGGACAGGTCCTTACATGGTAGTCCTTACAACTCCTACCATGGCTAAACTGTTAGGGCACCCCTCATGGTACCACATTTCTCAGCTCAAGCGGGCCCCTCCCAACAATGAAGTGTGGAAATCTAATGAGGTGGGACCCCTCCGGTTACGGTTTAGTCGTATTGATGCTAGTAAGCCTAACCAATAACTTTACGATGACATGGGAAATGACTGATTGGACTTGCAACCAATACATCTCTGCAAAAAAACCCAACTCTACCAGCTCGTTCCCTGTACGTGCTATCATCAAAAATTTTCGTGCCAACTAGGAAAACAAAAGTACTGGGCTGCAGTAATGTTAAGAGATTTCCAAGTGGGCTGCCCAGGTGGCAGTGGCACAGTCCGCTGCTGGGAGCAAGACCCCCCTCCAAATCCCCAAGGAAAGATACCTCCTTGCCCCACTGAGTGTTCAACCTTCCATTCTTTTGTCCAGGCACCTTGCTACGAGCAAGCCTCGGTCTGCCTCAGACCAACCAAACAACAGGCCTGGACGGGACAAAGCAAGCCTCCTCCCCACCGTTGTAATAGCACCCGGTAACCAAAGCCTGCCTGTCCCCTTGGTCAGTTCCTCAACATCACGGGTAAGGTGGGCAGTTGAGCTCATACCTCTGCTGGCGGGGCTGGGTATTACTGCGGCCATGGAAACGCGGGCAGCAGGGCAGGGATCCTCACTTCACTTTTACAAACAGCTCTCCTCCCAACTGATCGAGGACATACAACAGGTGGTGGACACAGTCCTAGACTTACAAACACAACTGGATTCCCTGGCTGACATGGCCCCCCAGAATCAACGGGGACTAGACCTGCTAACAGCTAAAGAAGGAGGGATATACCTATTTCTTAGAGAAGAATGCTGCTTCTATGCCAATAAATCAGGGATAGTCAAGAACAGAATTAAACAATTACAAAAAAACCTCAAAAACAGAGAGAAGACCTGACTGGAGGCCCATTCTCAGAGTGGTGGCAACCCCAGTTCCTAACATGGCTTCTCCCTGTTCTGACTCCACTGATTGTTGTATTTATCCTCTTGTCGATGGCCCCATGTGTTTTTAGGTTTCTCCAACAGCGCCTGGCAGAGCTCTCTCGAATAACAGTCAACCAACTAATGTTACATTCATACTCGCCCCTTCCATCTGAACCGCCTCTGGCCCCATACCAGCCTTAAGACCCCCCCACGCTGCCCCTCCCCAGCAGGAAGTAGCTAGAATGAGCTGGCGCCCCTATGACCAAAAGGCTGGAATGTAAGGCCGGAGGTACCGGAGGGCGGGGCAGGCCTCAACAAGATGGCTCCAACCCGGACCAGGAGAACAATGGGCGAGAGTGGGCCAGCAAAAATGAGTAACTGGAACTAAGACTCCAGCCGCAAAGCCAGCCAGTACCTGTTACAGCGACTCTAGCAGCCCCGTTCAGCCAATCGCCAGCAGACGTGACAGCGGTCCCAACCAATGATTGCTCTCCCCGACCCCCTCACAGCTTTCTCAGTGTGCCCTTTATAAACCCACCGCCCATCTTGCTGGGCGCGACTTCTCCGGCCCACAGCTACGTGGTCCAGTGAACCTCGCCTGGGATTGTGCTAATAAATTTTTCTTGGCTCCTTTATTGCCGTTTCATCTGGTCTGGTTTTGTTTACCTTACAGTTAGGAGTCTGAAATCAGTTTCAGCGGGTCAAAATCAAGATGTTGTCAGGGCATGCTTCCTCCAGAGGCTTCAGGTAAAATCTATTCCTTGCCTCTTCTAGTTTCTGACAGCTGGCATTTCTTGGCTTGTGATGCATCCCTTCAACCTCTGCCTCTGTGATCACATTATCTTCTTCTCCCTTCTCAAAGTTTCCTCTGCCTCTGTCTTATAGGGGTCCTCAGATAATTTGGGATAATATCCCCATCTCAAGATCCCTAATTATTCTTGCCCCCCCAAATCAATTTTAACATATAAAGTAACATTTACAAGTTCCAAGGATAAGGACTTGGATAATTTTGGGGTTGGTGTTATAATACCTAAGGAGGAATAATTCCAAGTTACTTTAAAACACATTAATTTGACTATATATCCCTAGTAGGGTACTCTAAGGACAGAAATAATTTAAAAAAAATCTTGAACTTTTCAATAATAATTGGTGGTAGTGTTACGCTTGTTCTGGAATTTTAAAAAAATGTATGTATTGTTTGATAAGGTAAATGAGTAATTATATTGGCATAATTGAGAACTTGGGCTTTCAACATGACAGAATAGAGACATAGTTGAGGCAAAGTAAAAATCCTGTTGTCCTGAATTTGAATTGGAAGTATCAGTGTGAATTCTGCCTCGATTTGGGAAAGGCCTGGAAACACCATTATTCTGTAGTGATGAGCAACACTTGCACATCTGCTGTGGTCTGTAACTACCAGCTCCCACTAAAAAGAACCAGTGCCTCTTGAGGAAATGATTAAATCCAGATTTGGGGAAGGAAGTATGCAAGATGAGCCTGGTATATTTTATCATTTCAGAAAACAAGGAAGTATATAGAGTTATGTTAAAAGGCACAGGAATCAACCTAAACAGACTTGATGAAACTATTTGAGCACCAATAAGAATAGTAAGTCAGGCACGGTGGCTCACGCCTGTAATCCCAGCATTTTGAGAGGTAGAGGCGAGAGGATTGCCTGAGCCCAGGGGTTTGAGACTAGCCTGGGCAACTTGGCAAGACCATGTCTCCACAATAAATAAAAAAATTAGTCGAGTGTGGTGGCACACCTGTAGTTTCAGTTACTTGAAATGTGAGGCAGAAGGATTGCCTGAGCCCAGTAGGTCTAGGCTGCGGCAGCTGTGAATGTCACTGCACTCCACCCTGGATCACAGAGTGACACTCCTACTCAAACAAAACAAAACAAAATAAGAATAATAACTACAAGAAATTTAAAACACATGTCACATGAACTCATGGAACCTCTACAGGGCAAAAACCCAGTTTCTCCAAGAAATAGATTGGAAGAAATAAAGGAGAAATGTCGGGAGAATTTATACAGTAGATTGAGAAAAAAGAGAGAGACTTAAGTGACATACCAATTAACTTTAAAGTGTGGAACATATTTGGATCTTGATTTAAATCAATGGGAAAAAAGCAAAAAAATTACACCAAGCTGGCAAACACTCACTTGCTATTTAGCAATATTAATTATTTTTGATTTGAAAAGATGTAATAAAGATGTCATTATGTTTAAAAAGTCTCCATCTTGGTCTGGCTAGGGGGTTCAGCCTGTAATCACACTTTGGAAGGCCGAGGCGAGTGGACTGCCAGAGCTCGAGGGTTCGAGACCAGCCCGGGCTACTTGACTAGTCACTACAATAAATATAAAAAAAAGCCGGGCGTGGTAGTGAATACTACTCCGGTTACTTGGAAGGCTGAAGCTGAAGGATCGCCGGAGACCAGCAGGTTGATGCTGGGGTGATCCCCAGCGTGCCACAGCATTTCAGCCTGGACGACAGAGTGAGACTCCAGCTCAAAAAATAGAAAATAAAATAACGGGGGCACAGTGTGAGGGTTGGAAGCTTGGTGGAGTAAAGGTTAGAAACGAGGTTGGAAAACTCTTGAAGCGGGTCACCAGAGACCAGTGGGAGGGGCTGCTGCGATCTTCTTGGAGTGAGACGGGACCATCGCAGACACTTAAAGGAACTCAAAGACACTTAAAGTAGCTCAGCTAATGTCCCGGTGCGCACTTAGGGTGCAGCGTGGACACCTTCTGCTCTGATCTCTTCCTCAAAGTGAGATCTTACAAACTGCTGTCTCTTCTTAAATTTGTGGTCAGCCTTAAACGAACCCGGTCAGCCTATCGCACCACGGTCACCGAGGCCAGGATGTCTTTTCAGCTCCAGCTGCCAGCCGGCAGAGGGCCTGCGCGAGCCCGGGGACAGCGGCCTTGAACCGCGCGCATGCGGGGTGCGGCCGCGGCGCCTGCTCGGAAGTGCGCCTGCGCCGCGGAGGCTGCAGACTACATTTCCCAGGAACGCGGCGCGCCTGGCCCCGCCCAGTGTCCCAGAGTCCCTTTCGGGCCGGAAGCTGGGCTCCTGTCTGGGTTTCTGTCTGGGTCGCGGAGCTGTCCGTCCTGAAGCCTGCGACAGTCGTAGTTCGAGGAGCGCTAGCTGTTGCAGCAAGGGCCGTTTTGAACGAGCGTTAGGTCCGAACCCCATCCTGCGGGAGGGATTGGCCCACTGGCTGTCACAACTTGGCCAAACGAGGGGCCATTCCTGGGGGTGTGCTAAGGGAGTTAACCCGCGCGTGGGTGGACTCGCAGCCCCTCGGAGGCGGGAGGGAGTTGAACTTCGGGGCGGGGGCGGGGGCGGGGGGATTGGGGTGTACTGAAAGGAGTGGGGGGACTTGCTTCCGAGAACCTGCTCTCCCTATGGACTTCAGTGGAGTGAGCGACTGAATTTAGAGGAAAGGGATGCCCGAGTTACATGTCTTGCTAGGAAGAAAGTGCTAACTTGAACCTTCGTTTCCTTTCTCAAGACTTTGGCGAGAGAGTACGCGAACCAGCCACTCCAGAAAGGAAAGCCGCGCAGATAACTCAAATTGCCCCATTCTCTATGTATTCTGCATGCCTCCACCCTGGTTTTAGACCGAGAATTGCAGGCGCACAGTCGCGCAAATGTCGACAGAGGGCATCTTTGCTCGTCTAGCGTTCTCTCCGTAGGATTTATCCCCACCGGCTTCCGGAACAAACTGTCTGTGAACCTGGACTTAGGGCGATGTGCCTCTATATCAGCGTTCCCCACCCTTTTTGGCATCGGGGGCCAGTTTCGTGGAAGACAATGTTTTCGGGGGCTGGGGAGTGGGGTTTGGCGGGGAGGATGTGCGTCAAACTCATAAGGAGCGTGCAACCTAGATCCCTCGCAATCCAGTTCCCAATAGGGTAACAGGGTTGGAGTTCCTATGAGAAACTAATGCTGCTGCTGATCTGACAGAAGGCAGAGCTCTGCTGGTCCCCGCTTGCCTCCTGCCTCCTGCCTGCTTCCTCCTGCCGTGGGGCCTGGTTTCTAATAGGCTGCTGACCCGTACCTGTCCATGGCCTGAGGGTTGGGGACCCCTGCTCTATACTCCATTTCCATGCTTCAGAACTCTCCTGATTGAGATTTATTTCTTGATACTCTCACCCTATCCTCCCCACTCCACACCAGGAATGTTGCTCCTCCCCACCCCTTTGCCTGATGTTTGGCTTAGTCATAGACCTAGGCCTTCACCCCACTGTGTAGACACAGTTGGTGAACTTCTTTCTATTAAGGGCCAGATAATAAACATCTTAGGATTTATGGTCTCTTTATGGTTGTCAGTTCTGCTGTTGTAGCACAAAAGCAGCCACAGACAATATTTACAGGAATGGATGTGGCTGTGTTCCAACAAAACTCTACTGACACTGAAATTTGAACTTCATATAATTTTTGCATGTTGTGAAATATTTAAAAAAAGTTTTTTCAACCACTTAAGAATGTAAAAATCATTTTTAGCTTGGACCGTGCTAGCCAGCAGTAGTTTGCCAACTCTTGGTAAAAAATGGAATAGTGTTCACCTAGATCTGGGAATTCAGGGGGAGAGGTGCTGACCAAAATAACAAAATTCGTGGCCTGCTTTTCTTTGCCTGGGAAAGTGGGATTATTTCCAGGCTCTCATTTCACCTCTTGCTTGGGAATCCCAGGGTATATAGTACCTACTGATTTGTGGGAATTTTGTCAAGGTAGCTCTAAGTGTCTGCAGTTTCTCTACCACCCCAGCTCTTTACAGTCCTGCTACTTCCCTTCCTCCCTTTCTCCCTTCCTTCCTTGAGACAGGTCTTGTCATGTTGCCCAGACTGGAGTGCAGTGGGTATCACAGTGCACTGTTGCCTCACATTCCTGGTTTACATCCATGCTAGTTTCTGAGAGGCAGGGGAAAAAGTGGCCACAATGCTCTTTGCAGCTAGGTCTCAGGGTTGGTTTGGACCTTTTCTGGTATCTAGTTTTCACAAGATAAATACTTCTTCCTTCACTACAAAATCTTTTTAAAGTTAAGTTTCATCCATGACTCATATTATAGGCGTTAGAAGAGAGGTGGTACCTGAGCCAGTCCCTTTCCATTCTCGAGTCCAACACATACAGACTAAGAAGAAAGGAATATGATCATATATAAAAATGCTTTGTAGAGCCGGGCTCGGTGACTCAGCCTGTAATCCCGCGCCTTTCGGAGGCTGAGGTGAGTGGATTGCCTGAGCCCGTGGGTTCGAGACCCGCCTGGGTAGCGAGACCTCATCTCTACAATAAATCAAAAAATCAGCCGGGCGTGGTAGCGCATGCCTGTAATTCCGGCTACTCGGAAGGCTGAGGCGGAAGAGTCACCGGAGCCCAGCAGGTCGAGGCTACGGTGGCCGGGAGCGGCCACTGCACTCCAGTCTGGGCGACAGAGTGAGACTCCAAATCAAAAAAAAAAAATGCTTTGTAATTATAAAGCACTCTACAAATCTTACAGTAAAGAACAAGAAGTATGGTTAATAGCTTGCTTTCTTTATCCAGGCAAGTGGGAAGCTGTCTTTACTGAATACTCTGCACTTTGCTGTACAGCTATATCTGGCCAGCACCTTGCACAATTCTTGCTTATTAGAGTAAATGAATTTATTTGTTCAGTTAATATTACCTACTATGTATTGCTTGGTGCCTTCCTGGTTCTCAAGTGAATTTTCCCCATTATGTTTTCTTTGGTTCCAGAAAGGGTAGCACCACAGGTGGCACTCGGTAGCTCAGCCTGTAATCCCAGCATTTTGGGAGGCTGAGGTGAGTGGATTGCTTGAGTCCGCGGGTTCAAGACTAGCCTGGGCAACTTGTCTCTACAATAAATAAAAAATTAGCTGGGTGGTAACACGCACCTGAAGTTCCAGCCACTTTGAAGGCTGAGGCGGAAGGATTGCTGGTGCCCAGCAGATCGATGTTGGGGTGGCCGTGAGTGTGCCACTGCCCTCCAGCCTGGGTGATGGAGTGGGACTCCAAC
>NW_007253564.1:58413-83543 GCF_000164805.1 Carlito syrichta | reverse complement strand
AGGTGGCCTTCCCTGCATCCTCGATCACCTTGTGTTAGTGGTACTAGAGTCCCCTTAGTAGCTGGTGATTCCTAGGACCCTAGTGTAATATATTACACAGTTGGCCCTTAGTATCTGAACTCTCCACATCCATGGATCCAACAACCTCAGATCAAATATATTCAACCCCCCCCAATAAAACAGTAAAAAGAATGCAAATAAATCAACACAGTATAACAACTATTTACATAGCATTTGCATTGTGTTAGGTATTTTAAGTAATAGAGATGATTCAAAGTACATGAGAGAGCCGGGCTCGGTGGCTCAACCTGTAATCCCGCGTTTTGGGAGGCTGAGGTGAGTGGATTGCCTGAGCCCATGGGTTTGAAACCCGCCTGGGCAACTTGGCGAGAACTCATCTCTACAATAAATCAAAAAAAATTAGCCGGGCGTGGTAGTGCGCGTTTGTAGTTCCAGCTACTTGGAAGGTTGAGGTGGAAGGATCATGGAGCCCAGTAGGTTGAGGTTGCGGTGGCCAGGAGTGGCCACTGCACTCCAGTCTGGGCGACAGAGTGAGACTCCAACTCAAAAAAAAAAAAAAAAAAGTACATGAGAGGATGTGTGTCAGTTACAAATGCTATGTCATTTTATAGCAGAGACATTTGCAGATTTTGTTATCTGCAGGGCTCCTGGAACCAATCCCCTGGGGGATACTGAGGGACAGCTATACTCTAGGGTAAAATATGTTCTGGACACAGCATACCAGCAGAGAACAACAAAAATATGGTGCGCAGAGTGAGTATAATACTTAAGGTACAGTTTTTTTTTTTTTTGAGTTGGAGTCTCACTCTGTCGCCCAGAGTGGAGTGCAGTGGCTGTTCCCGGCCACCACAGCCTCGACCTGCTGGGCTCTGGTGATCCTTCTGCCTCAGCCTTCCAAGTAGCTGGAACTACAGGCGTGTGCTACCACGCCCGGCTAACTTTTGATTTATTGTAGAGATGAGGTCTTGCCAAGTTGCCCAGGTAGGTCTCGAACCCGCGGGCTCCGGCAATCCACTCACCTCAGCCTCCCAAAGGCGTGGGATTACAGGCTGAGCCACCAAGTCCAGCTAAGGTAGAGTTTTAAATCAATGTACAGAGGAGTAAGCATTATTATTAT
Source organism: Carlito syrichta (assembly GCF_000164805.1). Taxonomy (NCBI): domain Eukaryota; kingdom Metazoa; phylum Chordata; class Mammalia; order Primates; family Tarsiidae; genus Carlito; species Carlito syrichta. Next base: position 82,405 of record NW_007253564.1, on the reverse strand, counting down.
TATTATTTTAAGTCATGGTCTTACTCTGTTCCAGGCTGGAGTGCTGTGGAATGACCATGGCTCACTGCAGCCTTGACCTTCTGGGCTCAGGCATTCCAGCCACCTCAACCTCCCAAGTAGTTGGGACTACATGTGCACATCACCACACCACGCTTTTTTTTTTTTTTTTTAATTACTATTTTGTAGAAGTGAGTTCTAACTATGTTGCCTAGGCTGGTCTCGAACTCCTGGGCCCAAGCAATCCTCCTGCCTTGGCCTCTCAAAGTGCTGGGATTACAGGTGTGAGCCACTGCACCCAGCCAGATCTTTACTTTTTAACTTCTGGATACAGATCTTATTTTGGTAAGGCCAACGACTGTCTTCAGGAAAAGACTTCTACTCTGTAGGCATGAAATAGGTAACTTCATTGTAAAACCTATAGGACTAAGGCATTTATTGGTGAAAAGAGTGGCTTCTAGCTCCTTTGTCAAGTTATGATGAATTTAAAAATAGGAGGTTTAGAGGTGAAAACAATCTAGTTTTAGATCAAACCACTTAAGGTACTTGTGAGATTTTTCCAGGTGATCATTGACTACATGGATCTGAAATTTGGGAAAGATCTAGGTGGAAGATTGAAAATTGGCAGAGGAAGGTGCATCCTGAGTTGGGCTATTCTCAATTAAACATTTGAATTTAAGAAACTTATATGGGAGAGAAGACAAAAACAGATCTAAAAAACTTTCACCCTAGCACTTTGGGAGGCTGAGGCGAGAGGATTGCCTGAGCCCAGGGGTTCGAGACCAGCTTGGGCAACTTGGTGAGACCTTTTCTTTACAATAAATCAAAAAATTAACTGGGTGTGGTGGTGCACACCTGTAGTGCCAGCTACTTGGACAGCTCAGGCTAAAGGATCATCTGACCTTAGCTAGTCAATGCTGCGGTGGCTGTGAATGTGCCACTGCACTCCAGCCTGGGTGATAGAGTGAGACTCCGACTCAAAAACAAAAACAAAAACTTTCAGTGCTCTAATCTCATAGAAATACACAATTTTATAAAATTGTAGGTATATACGGCTTGTACTCAGAATTTCCATTTAAATTATTTTACAAGAAAAAACTGCTAGAGCTATGGGGTTTCAATCCTTATTCTGTCACTCTATGACATATGACCTCAGGCGAGACACTTCAGCATCATGGGCTTCACTTTCTACATCCATACAGAGTGGAGGATCCGATGTTGTTTACAAACTTACACACCTATTTATACATTTCACTATAGTGCACATGCTTGCTATTTTTAAAGGTTATAGTGTTCTAAGGAGCTAATAATAATTATGATGAATAGAGCCATGAGGAGACTAACAGAAACAGAACACAGAATATGTATACAGGCACATGCAAGTGAATTGACACTATAAGACAAAGAGTGAAACCTAACAGCTTTAATGTTTTAAAGACCAAATAACGGTTTAGTAAGAAAAACTAGTACTTAGATTTGCATGAAACAGATCCTTAGGATTAAAATTTAGATCTTACCAGAAACCTGACTTAAGAAATGTGATGGGAGAGTTATTAACTTATAAATATCTTGAATTTTCAATACATGTAACGTAAAACACATATAGTAAGTATACATGTAGTTGCTTTTTTTTTTGGAGTCTTACTCTTGTCACCCAGGCTGGAGTGCAGAGGCACACTCACAACCACCACAGCCTCAACCTGCTGGGCTGAGGCAATGTTTCTGCCTCGCCTTCCAAGTAGTTGGAACTACAGACGCATGCCACCATGCCTGGCTAGTTTTTGTGATTTATTGTAGAGACGAAGTCTCACCAAGTTGCCCAGGCTGGTCTCGAACCCCTGGGCTCAGGCAATCCTCTCACCTCAGCCTCCCAAAGTGTTGGGATTACAGGCTGCGCCACCGCGCCCAGCCCTAGTTGCTCTTAATTGCCCTCTTCTGAACCCACTTGCCAGATTAACTGATAGGGTTCATTCCTGTGTAAAATGTCCTGATGCCCTTGACACAAGACTTCTTGCAGTAAAGTCTTGCTGCTTTCTAGTACACATAACTGTTCTCTCCAATTTAGGTGTATGCTTAATAAGATTTAGTTATTTGCTCCCCAAAGTTCATCCGAGTTATGTAATTGTATTCTTCATGACATAGCTATAACTGGTGATGAGTGCAGCGAGAGCTGTCTTTATGAAAACTAAATTTAACGGTTGGAAAAACTTGTTTTAAATTGGAAAATATAGTTCATTTAGAAAGTAAATTGGAGGCGGAGAGAGAGAGAGAGAGAGAGAGAGAGAGAGAGAGAGAGAGAGAGAGAGAGAGAGAGAGAGATTGAGAGAGGAGATTCACCTCCCCAAGGTATGGAGGGGGCCAGAGCTAGGAAACATGGTGGCCATACCTCAAGGAGCCACATGGCCAGACCATAGCTTAGCAAAGCAATGGCCTGGAAAAATTTTCTGATGGCACTCCAGTAGCAGTGAACATGCCTTGTGCTCAGATATTGGCTTCTAAATAGCTACCTATTAAAAGGAGCCAGGAGCCGGTTGTGGTGGTGTGTGCCTATAGTTCCAGCTACTTGGAAGGCTGAGGCGGAAGGATTGCCTGAGCCCAGCAGGTTGAGGCTACAGTGGCTGTGAGTGTGCCACTGCACTCCAGCCTGGGTGACAGAGTGAGACTCTGACACACACACACACACACACACACACACACACACACACACACACACACACGGAGCCAGGAATTCCTGGAGAAATGTTTTATTCCATGTTTGGGACATTAAAAGTGCAAAGTAAATTTGAGATATCTTGTGTCAGGAGGCAAGTCAGTGCCCAGAGACTAGAGAGAGAATGTCAAAAGGACATAAGTTAAAGGGCACCAACTGGCCATATCTGGGACAACTTGAACATTAGAAACAATGGTCATAATGTCTCTAACACACTGAACCATTTCTCAACTGCAGACGAGAACACCAAACTCTTTACCGGTAATTAAACAAATTTGTAATTAAAAGAAAATAACTGAGTATGACCTTGCCTCTAGTGCATTCCAGGTTGTTGAGGGAAAGTTCTTCCTTACAGAAGAATGTCAGTCAATAAATGCAAACAGAATTAGAAAATCATTTTGCAAACTTTGATGAAGTTGGGTTTTAAAGCCACCAGGTGCGAAATTGTTGGTAAACAGGATATCCATATGCTGCCAAAGTGTCAGTTCACAGATTTTTTGTTAATTGCAACAGAAAAACACTACTTTTACATTAGGAGCATCTGGTGGCTACTATCTCACCCAAATGATCAAATGTGTCAACACTGATAGTGAGTCAGCCTGATAGGAATTAGGCTTTTGATAGGATATGATATAAAACAGATCTGTGAAGTGTTACCATTAGAAATGTTTAACCTAGCTGGGCTCGGTGGCTCAGCCTATAATCCTGTGCTTTGGGAGGCTGAGGTGAGTGGATTGCCTGAGCCTGCGGATTTGAGACCCACCTGGGCAACTTGGCAAGACCTTATCTCTACAATAAATAATACAAAAAAAAAAAAAAATCAGCCGGGAGTGGTAGCACGTGCCTTTAATTCCGACTACTCAGAAGGCTGAGGTGGAAGGATTGCCCGAGCCCAGCAGGTCGAGGTTGCAGTGGCCGCTCCCAGCCACTGCACTCCAGTATGGGCGACAGAGTGAGACTCCAACTCAAAAAAAAAAAAAAAAAAAGAAAGAAATGTTTAACCTGAATCTAACTAGGCCTTTGCCCCTAAGTTCTAATTTACAGATACTGCAAGGGAATATACAACAATTCAGATGTAAACGACGTGTAAACAATATGTAGACATTCGTCAAGTCAACTGATCTTAGAGTGGGAAAAAAATCAAAGATGGAGACTATTCTAGATAGATGTAACAAATATGTATAAAAACTGAGTGATCAAGAGGGAAAATTCAAATATGGACTAGGTCTTTAGATACTAGGGAAATACCTACAGTTCATCTTTTTTGAGGTATGTAATGGTATTGTGGTTATGTAAAAGACTGTCCTTATTTTTATGAGATGCATGTGTGTTTAGCAGTGAACTGTCTTGTCTATAAATCACTTTTCAATTGTTTGATAAAAAATATGGCAACAGGGCTGGACGTGGTGGCTCCCTCCTGTAATCCCAGCACTTTGGGAGCCCAAGGTGAGATGACTGCCCGAGCCCATGGTTCGAGACCAAACTGGGCAACATGACAAGACCTCATCTCTACAATAAATAAAAATATTAGTCAGACATGGTGGCGCACGCCTGTAGTTCCAGCTACTTGGAAGGCTGATGCCAAAGGATCACCTGAGCTCTGTAGGTAAAGGCTGCGGTGGTCATGAACTTGCCATTGCGCTCTAGCCTGGGCAACAAGAGTGAGACTCCTATTCAAAAAAAAAAAAAAAAAAAAGGCAACATGTTGGTTTTTAAAGCTAGGTGGTAGGTACACAGTTCATTTTATCATTTTTAAACTTTTCTGTATACTTGACAATTTCCACAGCAAAAAGTTGAGGAAAATAAGATTATTTGCTAAAAACTGTTGAATTATTTGTGGGTTGAACAACTGTAAAAGTGGGAAAAAATACACAAAGATCTAGGATTCTCCACTTATTTTATAAGGACATCAGTGTATCAGTGGAAGATTTTATAAGTGCATTATTTACATAAAACACATAAAGGCAGAAAATACAAAGTAATGCAAAGAAAGGTGCTAAGGACTGTAACACTCCACATGTTCATCCAAGAGAATTAAAGTGTTATGTGAGGGATGAAGCAGAGTTTAAAAAATCAGATCAATATAAATAAATAAAAAAATGTTATAACCATGGAATAAGCACAATTTAAGTATTCTGCAATCTCCACTTTGTGAAGGATGATATGAGAAGGAATCAAGGTTAACTAATATAAGAAGAGAAAGCAGTAATTTCTTAAAGAAAACACTCAACAATATAGTCTTGAAGATGGAGTACCCCAGGTCTTTCCTTCAGTACCTGTCTGTAGGATGTTGACATGATCAGCAATGTCCAAATGAAGCTGCATGGTCAATACATGCTTAACTTGGTATTTATGGCAAGAGATTCAATATCAATTTTCCCTTATTTAGCTCAGGAAAATTTCTTTGTGCCAAGATGTGCCATGAAATTTGATTCATTTTTTTCCAGCATTTCCTATTACCCAGTAAATATTTGTAAAATATTTATGTATAAAAAAGTAATTTTATTAGCCGGGCGTGGTAGCGCGTGCCTGTAGTTCCGGCTACTCGGAAGGCTGAGGCGGAAGGATCGCCGGAGCCCAGCAGGTCGAGGCTGCGGTGGCCGGCAGCGGCCACTGCACTCCAGTCTGGGCAACAGAGTGAGACTCCAACTCAAAAAAAAAAAAAAAAAAAAAGTAATTTTAGTTTTACCAATTTTCACTCCATGCCAGTCGATTCTACCTTATAACTCAAGTTTAATTTATATAATTTATTCATTAATTCAACCAACATGTATGACCATATGTTATATGCAAGGCAGAAGGGAAACAAATATGTACAAGATGAAATATCAGTTCTCAGAATATGGCCTTATATTTTGACAGTGGAATGCTGTGAATATTAACCCTTTGCACTCGGAGACATCTTGCAGATCACCTATCAGCAACCTGACTGCACTTTTTAACAATAGTGAAAAATCAATCACTTCATATTAAATAGTATAGTGTTAGAACCAATTACTTTATTGTAGTGATATTTGGCTTATAATGGAATATTGGACATTGAGGAACGTATCCATAACAAAAAATCAAAATTTTATATATTTTTCTAACATGTAGAAACGTGTGAAACAGTCACCGACATGCATTGCAGGTTCATTGATATATGTTGTGCAATAATAATGTCTGACATCTTTCTCCTAGTGTTTGTCCATTTGAGCAGACAATGCAGTCTCATTTTCTTCCTCCCACATTAATATGTAACTTATTGTCCAGTCTGTGCACCATTGTGAAAACATTTCATTTTTTCTGTTTAACATCAGCTGATTTTTTAAATGCATATCTCAATATATATTCCATATCTTTACTTTTTCGTGCAAATTGAATGGAAAACTTCAAGGAAACACATTTTGAAAAATTTATGCTGGCATAAGTTTGTCCTGTATAAATACCAGCAATCTCTTTATGTCCCCTGAGAAGGGACATCCGAGTGCAAAGGTATTTGTACCTATTTCTATTTGTACTTCTGCCAGTTTCTTTTTATGTTGTTTAGGACCCACAAACTCAGTTATTATTGTTTAATGATTACTGCACCAATGCAGTACAATTATTATGCGTTAAATAATATAGTAAAATACTGCAGTAAAAAAAGTTTTTTTTCCTGACACGTTAAGAGTAATCTCCAGTTTTTTTGTGTGTATGAAGGAGTAGCAGGTTTCCAATCATTCCTTAAAAATCAGTCGTTTTGCTTTTAGTTTCTTCTTGTAAACAGGCTGAAGTTTGCTTTTTTCTTTAGTCACTCTTATATTTCATAAAGTAAGTCTAATTACATTTCATATTGTTAGTTACCAATGTATTCTTTTGCCTTGCTCCCATTAAATTTTCACCCTTTTCCCTGACCCACTTTCTCCAGTGAATTCAAATCTATTTTCCATTACTTATTTTCCCTCACATTATTTATACAGCTGCTTCTATGAATTTCTTGTCTTGGGATATAGGGTAGCATCAGGCAACCCATTTTAGCAGGTTGCTTATGCTCATTCCATTACAAAATAGTTAAGATCATGTTCTTACTTTCTCTCTCATTATTCTAGAAAGCTTTCTGTTGCCTAAGACAGCTGGGATTCTCAGCACTGTATCAAGCCCTGAAAGAATCTAATTAGGAAGTTTTGGACCTGAGCAGAGTAGACACTCAAGACATAAACATGAAATTTCAATGGAGGAAATATACTTTCTACAGTAAAACAGTCACAGAGAAACTTTAAGTTATGAATTTAGGATTCAGGTAAAAAAATATGGGAACTATGTGCCTATTTTTTCCCTTCAGGATATCCTTGTATGTCAAACCTAGTGAAATTAAGGCTAACATGTTTTAAAGATTAATTTAAGCTTGGGGTATTTAATTTGTGCCCGTTTAACTAAATCTGTACATGTCTAAGTGTTATATACACATTAGTTTCTCTACCCATATCTTTCATTAAGCTTAACATTTCAATATTTGAGGAAAAGTATAATTAAACAGTGGTCATGTACAAATCTTTAAGATACTTTCAACTATTTTTTTCCTGCAAACCTACTGGCTCCATACGACAGTTATGGCATAACACAAAAAGGGGAAGTAAAAAAGGGGAGGAACCCTTTACATATTTTAAGGCTTCAAAACTGGGGAGAAGTAAAGGACTGAAAGCAGCTTTTTCTTTTCTATAATTGTAGGTTTACCCTCTAGTGTGAAATCTCTATTTGATGGACACTTTCCCAAGTTATACTCATAAGGCCTCAAGAACAATTGGCCCTCAAGTGGTGTGAACTTTGTAGGTCCACTTATATGTGGATTTTTTCCAACCAAGATACAGTGTACTGAGGAACTATACTTGAAATAAAGAGTTGATGAGTTACAGGTTACAGGTTTTTAAATACCCTTTCATAAAGTTTCTTCCTGGAATGAATTAAACTGATTATCAAATAAAAGTTAAGAAGTCAATGAAGTTTCCTTCTTAAATTTCACAACAAACTGAAATAATTGTAACCATATTATTTTGTTACTTGTGCTGAGTGGTGGCTAACATATTGCACTTCTTCAGATTTCTTTTGAATAATGTTTTAACACACAGAGAATACAAAATAAAATGTAAATGATCAAGTTGTAAAACCAAAATGAAGTCTCCTTTTTCCATTAATTACGATGTTTGGCACCTGTATGAACACGTTGATGCTGAATAAGGTTTGTACTCTGGGTGAAGGTTTTACCACAAATACGACATGCATAGGGTTTCTCTCCTGTGTGAATTCTCTGGTGTTGAATAAGGCATGTTCTCTGGCTAAAATCTTTATCACATTCATTACATTTATAGGGTCTCTCTCCAGTATGAGTTCTCTGATGTTGATTCAGTGATGAGGAATAAATGAAAGCCTTCCCACATTCATTACATTTATAGGGTTTCTCTCCAGTATGAATTCTTTGATGCTGAGTAAGATTTGCACCTTGTCTATATGCTTTCCCACATATATTGCATTTAAAGGGTTTTTCTCCATTATGAATCCTCTGATGCTGAGTAAGGTGCACACTCTGGCTGAATGCTTTCCCACACACATTGCACTTATATGGTTTCTCACCAGTATGTGTTCTATGATGTTGAGTAAGGTTTGCACTCTGGCTGAAGGCTTTCCCACATATGTTACATATATAGGATTTCTCTCCAGTGTGAGTAGTCTGATGTTGAATAAGAGTTGAGGAATGAGCAAAGGCTTTCCCACATTCATTACATTTATAGCACTTCTCTCCAGAATGAATTCTCTGATGTCGAATAAGGTAAGTACTCTGACTAAACACTTTCCAACACTCATTGCATTTATATGGTTTCTTTCCAGTATGTATTTTTTGATGCTGAAGAAGGTGTGTACTCTGACTGAAAGTTTTCCCACATTCATTGCATATATAAGGTTTTTCTCCAGTATGAACTCTCTGATGATTAATCAGCGATGAACTATGGCTGAAGGTTTTACCACATTCCAAACATTTGTATGGTTTCTCTCCAGTGTGTGTCCTTTGATGTATAGTAAGGTGTGCACGTTGACTAAAGTCTTTCCCACAATCATCACACTTATAGGGTTTCTCTCCAGTATGAATTCTCTGATGTATAGTAAGGTGTGCACGCTGGCTGAAGGCTTTACCACATTGGTGACATTCATATGGTTTTTCTCCAGTATGCATTCTCTGATGTGCAATGAGAGATGAAATATGCCTAAACTCTTTCCCACATTCTTCACATTCATAAGATTTCTCTTTGGCATGGCTACTTTGGTGTTTCAGGAGGGATGGGTACTTCCTAAATTTTTTCCCACACACTTTACATTTATAAGGCTTATCTCCAGGAAGTATTTTCCCATATACAATACCATATGGGACATGATCGAAGGTTTCCCTGCCTTCATTATACATAAAAGTTTTATTATCTAATTGGTCATCAAACTGTACAATTAGATTTGAATTATTTCCAAAATTATTTCTATATATATCATATTTACTAAAACATCCTTCTGCAGGATCATCTTCTTGTGAAAAGACTGACTTGAAATTGAAATCTCTTTCATTAGTGGGAAATTTCCAGAAGGTATCTGTTGCTTTCCTTTCTAATCTGTCATCATAGTCATACGATTCTTCTAATTTTATGGTCTGGGTTTCATCCTTTGTAAGTTTAGAAATATTCTCTACTGGAGTACACACTTGGGCTTCAGTTTCTCGTTCTGAAATTAAAAAAAAAAAGAAAAGTTCCTCCTTCATTTGCAGAAAGGAAACTGCCAAAGTATAAAATAATGAACACAAAGAAAATGCCCAAAGACAATAGCTCTGCCAATCTCATTAACATGGTCCGTAAAGCTTGGGAAAGGAGAATAAAAGGGAAAAAAAGGGGAGACAAAAACTGACGAAAATGGAAAGATTTTTCACTATTCAATATGGGCATGAAAAATAGATTAGGTCAGGTGACAGCGTAAGAAATGTGGAAACAGTTGATAAAACTATGTGAAACAATTTGAGACAGCGTCATGTATTAATTTACAGAACAGGCTCATCAAGTAGGCATATTACAAGTAGACTCATTACTCTCTCTTCCAATCTACTCTACACGATCCTATATAATATTCCTAAAGTGATTTCATGGAGTGTTTTCTATGCTCAAGTATCTCTAGTAAATCTCCCATAGCCTAAAACCATGATTCTGAAAGTACAATCTCCACACTAGCGGCAGAACCATCACTATCATCTGGGAATGTGTTAAAATTATTGGGTCCCACTCCGACATTCTGAATTAGAAACTTTGGCAGTGAGCAATTTGTTTTAGCAAGTCTTGCAGTCTTATTTTGCTGTACGTTAAAGTTTAAGAACCAGTGGACAAAAGTTAATGAAAGGATAAAAAGTTAAAGAAAGAAAGAAAAAGAAAAAAGTTCAAAATACCTCCACCAGGCATTCAGTCCCAAAATACTCTGGCTTTCTTTCCATTCTACCATATCGTCTATTACAGTTCATATTCATTTTACAGTTTAAAATTATCCACTACTTCCTCATAATTGTCTTTAGATGCCATGGTAATCCCAAACTCTAAGCTTTATTTTATGATACTTTCTCCATGTATTTAAAAAGATGTTTCTAGTTCAGCTTGTGTTTCCCTCTAAAACATTACTTTTTGGCCAGGCGTGGTGGCTCAGCCTGTAATCCAGCACTTTTGGAGGCCGAGATGAGAAGACTGCCTGAGTTCGGGAGTTAGAGACCAGCCTGGGCAACTTGGTGAGACCTCTTCTCTACGATAAATCACAAAAACTAGCTGGGCACAGTGGCATGCATGTATAGTTCCAGCAACTTTGAAGGCCGAGGCGGCAGGATCGCTTAAACTCAGCAGGTAGAGGCTGCGATGGCCATGAGCATGCTACTGCACTCCAGCCTGGGTGACAAGAGTGAGAAGCCCAACTCAAAAAAAAAAAAAAAACCAAAAAAAACCCCTTCTTATAATCTAGAATACAGATTAGGTTGAATCACACGAATCATTTTTTATAGATTAAAATGGCTGAATATATATTAGCATTCTTATATGGTTCAACCAAATACAGCACTGGACCCATGACAGAACTTGGCCTTACATGATTATAGTCACACATCACTTAACAACAGGGATATATTCTCAGAAATGCATCATTAGGCAATTTTGTTGCTGTGCAAACATCATAAGAGTGTAGTTACACAAACCTAGATGGTGTGTGTGTGTGTGTGTGTATGTGTGTATATATATTTACATATATTTTACATAGAAAACCCAAAGTCCCAGTACCATTACTGAATATCAGCCTTTTCCCCTACTTGAGCTGCAACACAAACAACAAGTGACACACATCAGGCTTCCATATAAGCACCATTATAGTTCTATGGAATCACTGTCATAAATGTGGTCCCTCGTTAACCAAAATGTCATTATACAGTGCATGACTTTATTTTACAATTTTATGTATTTCTTGTATTTCCAATTTAGAAGCAAATTCTAGAAACAGTTTATCTTTCTTTTACGTTTCCTTCAGAAAATGGCCCAAGACTCTGAATATGGTGGCTACTCAACTAAACGGGTAAAATAATTGAGAATAACCTGTAAAAAGGTGAACTCATGAAAGTACGCACATGCCGGGCTTGGCGGCTCAGCCTGTAATCCCATGCCTTGGGAGACTGAGGTGAGTGGACTGCCTGAGCCCACAGGTTCGAGACCCGCCTGGGCAACTTGGCGAGACCTCATCTCTACAATAAATAAAAAAATCAGCTGGGCATGGTAGCACGTGCCTGTAATTCTGGTTACTCGGAAGGCTGAGGCGGAAGGATCGCGGGAGCCCAGCAGGTTGAGGCTGTGGTGGCCGGGAGCGGCCACTGCACTCCAGTCTGGGCGACAGAGTGAGACTCCAACTCAAAAAAAAAAAAAAAAAAGAAAGTATGCACATACATGTGCATGCATGCGTGTATGCAAACACACATACACAAACAAAAAGTAAACAAAAAACAACCTGATCTCAAACACGGCTATAATAAGGCACTCAAATGTGTATTTGTTGATGCCTATTTTGTTTCCAGAATGATGATTTAAAACAAAATGTAAGTTACAACCCCTTTCTCCTTTGAAACCAGGTGAGAAACACATAACTTGCAAATATCAAGAATTATCTAAGTTAATTAAGTATAGAATGTACAATACAGCAAAAATGGTATCGAATAGTTCAGAAACTTTCTAAGATGCAATTCAAAGTATAGTATCTTTAAAATATATTCATTCAACAGAATAGTAGGCAGTCATTCAAAATTATAGCTATATCCATTAGTAAGGGACTAGTTAAAATAAGGGATAATGGAATATTGGTATCTGATAAAAATAAATAATTAGGTAGGTCTAGGTACTCTGACACGAAAAGGTATGCAGGACGCATTTAAGTGCAAACAAAAACAAAAACAAAAACAGGTGTAAGTCTACAAAGCAAAATCCCTTCTGTGAAAAGATATGGTATATGTACTATAGACAGGCAGGCAGACACACACACACACACACAGATGATCTAAGGGGAGAGGGTTCTAGTAATGGCTGAGGGGAGGGAGACAATTTGCTTCCTTGTGCTGCTTGAATTTACTAACTAGTTTTATTACTTTTATTCAAACACACACCAGAAAATGCTTAGAAGTAATATTAATTTTTAAAAAGCCATATCATAACCAGCATGGAAAAATATTAGAAGTGGAAGAATATTACCAAAATGCCAACAAACTTTCAATAAATTGGCTATATTACTTTTATTGCTATTTAGTACTAGAAATGTAATTACATTACTTTTATAGAAGAAAAAAATATAAAAACCAACTCAGAATTTGCTACTCCTCTTTCCAAAAAGAAAATGAGAATGTGAATGGGCTATACAGTAGGTGTATATATTCAAAGAAAAAAAAGAGATAGTACCAGCAGCTGAGTTTAACTTCTATGTAGTCATAATCAGTCTATGGCAAACTATACCAGAAAAGGAAGTACTAAGGTTACCATTAATCAGACTAAAGCAACAAGTTTGAATGATGACTATTAATAAATTGCTACTGGGTAACCCCTTCAGGTCCCCTCCCACTGTGGGAACTTTTCTGTCCTCTTAATAAATCCTGCTTCCTAAAAAAAAAAATAATAATAAAAAACAAATTGCTACTATAAGTGTACATTAAAAAAAAATCTGTTTATAAAAATTCAAAAATCAAGATAATCGAGAAGTACTTAAATCAAATAACGAGAAAGGTTGACTAGATGTGGTATTTGTCGATGTTTTATTTTTTTTTGAATTGGAGTCTCACTCTGTCACCCAGGCTGGAGGGCAGCGGCCATCCATCCCAGTGTTGCCTTGCTAGGCTCTGGTGATCCTTCTGCCTCAGCCTTCAAAGTAGCTGGAACTATAGGAGCATGCTTCCATGACCGGCTAATTTTTGATTTATTGTAGAGATGAGGTCTCGCCAAGTTGCCCGGGCTGATCTTGAACCTGTGGACTCAGGCAATCTACTTGCTTTGGCCACCCAAAGTGCTGGGATTACAGGCTGAGTCACTGAGTCTGGCCTATTTGTTGATTAATAAAGCCAAACAGTGCTATAATATTTTTAACAGAGGGCAAGTGTGGTGGCTCATGACTGTCTGAGCTCAGGGGTACAAGATCAGCCTGGGAAACTTGGTGAGACTTTGTCTCTACATAAACAAAAAAAATTAGCGGGGTATGGTGGCAGCGCCTGTGGTTCTAGCTACTTGGAGGGCTGAAGTAGAAAGATTGCCTGAGCCCAGAAGTTTGAGGCTGCAGTGGCTATAAGCGTGCCACTGCACTCCAGCCTGGGTGAGAGAGTGAGACTATGACAAAAAAAAAAAATTTTTTTTAAAGGAGATCAATGTTGACTCAGGTCATCATGAAAACATTCAATGGGGGAGTTCAATTCAAACCATTGAATTGAGTCAGAAAGAATGGCTAGGTACTGTATAAACATAAAGAAGTATAACAGTTCTGAGACAGTAATGGCTATTGAGGACCAATACTACTATTCTTTTTTCTTTCTTTTTTTTTTTTTTGGAGTAGAAGTCTCACTGTGTCGCCCAGGCTGGAGTGCAGTGGCACACTCATGGCTACTGGAGCCTCGATCATCTGGGTTCAGGAGATCCTTCTGCCTTAGCTTTCCAAGTAGCTGGAATTACCATGCCCAGCAATTTTTAAATTTATTAAAGAGATGAGGTCTTGCCAAGTTGCCAAGGGTGGTCTCAAAACCCTGGCTCAGGAAATCATCTTGCCTCCACCTCCCAAAGTGCTGGAATCACAGACAATACTACTATTCTATTTGTGAATTACCAAGGTTTCTATTTCTTGTATGACTGCAGATATCCTAACCAAAGGTTCAACTTATTATGTATCTCTGAGCTGGCATGAAAGTAAAACCCTCAGGTGCCAAAAATCAAGGTAAAGTTGGAAGGCAGAAAGTCAGTAAAAGCTCAAGATGGCTGCCTGAGATAGCTCCTCAATCATGTTGATGACCTTAGGTTTCTGGTGCAGGGGGCTCAGAGGCCAGTGGACAAAGCTTGGGGACCAACCAAGGAGGGAAGGCTGACTCTTGCACAGAGGATTACACACTACATAAAGACAGGCTAGAAAAACAAAACCCCAAAACTCCACCTCTATAGAAGGAAAAAAGGAACTTGCTTTCCTCAGTCTTGAACCTCTTTGGAGGGAGAAAAATCTCCTCCCAAAACATGTAAGTACACACTGCTCCTTCTTGAGGACCAACAGCCTGTCTGTTCTCTGAATGATCTACAAAATTCCTCATGTTGAGAAGTTAACTTAAAGTGACCCCAGACTGGCAGTATCTTCCAGAAGACTATTCTGACCCTAGTGCAGGCTTATTACACTGAATATGTTTTCTCAATGTTTAGAGTGTGCTGAATTTATTTCCCAAAGAATTTCATGTGCTGTAGGTGTATTTTGCATTCTGCCAACTAAGGCAAATAAGGCCAAAAATTATGGAGAATTAGCTTTTTAAGTATTATGACCCTTAAAATACCTATGGATCAAAGTTAACTTTTTAGAAAAAGTGAAGTAATTCACTCTAAGGTAGCATATTATATTCTGTCATTATTGTTTAATTCACTGTTCATACTATATTCTAGCATCAATACTGGTTAATATACAAATCAGTATCTTAAATTTAAAAAAAGGAAAGTAAGATCCAAGTGTATACATAGTGTACTTTTTTTTGTATACAAAAGGACATATAAGCTATATCAGTGATTTATTTTTGGAAAGAGAAACATAGAAAGGATATACCAGAAACAAATGAACGTGGTTACCTACAGCGAGTGGATGGGAATAGGACAGAAGGGAGGTAATGTATACCTTTCTATATAGTTTTGACTTCTGAATCATGTTAATATTTTTACATGCTCAAAAAATGGTAAAATAGAAAAGCAAGAAAATGTGACTCTTAGCAGTCTATATATATATATATATATTTTTTTTTTTGAGTTGGAGTCTCACTCTGTCACCCAGACTGGAGTGCAGTGGCCGCTCCCGGCCACCACTGCCTCAACCTGCTGGGCTGCGGTGATCCTTCCACCTCAGCCTTCCAAGTAGCTGGAACTACAGGTGCACGCTACCACGCCCGGCTAATTTTTTGATTTATTGTAGAGATGAGGTCTCACCAAGTTGCCCAGGCAGGTCTCGAACCCGCGGACTCAGGCAATCCACTCACCTCAGCCTCCCAAAGCGCGGGATTACAGGCTGAGCCACCGAGCCCGGCTAGCAGTCTATATTCTAAGGACAAAAACAACTTCAAAGAAATCTTGAATTTTCTAGACAGTTTGTTACTGATATTGGTATTGATGTAATTTTGAAGCCATTTTTTGTGTGTATCATATGATAGAGCAAATAAGTAAATATAATGATGTTGTTAGAAACCAAGTTATTCACTGTATAGGAAAGGAGATACAAAATAAGGGAATATACAAAATGGACCATCCTTGTAGTGTCCGATTTGAATCAGAATTATCATTCTGCACTCATCCACCCATATTTCCCAGCTCTACCCAGTGAACAGATATTGAAGCAATGATACCCATAATAGTCAATACATTTACTACCCAGACCTTGGTTTTTAAGTACTATTCCGCACTAAAATGAACCAGGGCTCCTTGGAAAAATTCCAGATCTAAGGTAAGCATACGGTTAGCCTAAAGAACATCTGGCTCTGTCGGAAAGCAAGGAACTGCTTAAAGACTAATGGGGACACGTCATGAAGATGTTGGACTTGAAGGGCTGCCATTGCCCAAATTGAGACAACTGAGTGTCAAAAACAAAACACAAGACAAAATTAAAAAGCCAGAATTAATGAATTAATAACACATTGAGGTTTTAAAAATTCCGTTAGTCCAGAGTAATACATACACATTAAAATGGGGCAGGGGAAGGGAGAGTTATTTTTTATGGAAGAATGTTATCAAGTCATTTAGAAGCAATGATGGAATTAGAAAAACCATCATTTTGCAACCAGTAATATAATAAAGCAAAGATCATCAATGGATGCTAAAAATTTTAAGTAAAAGAGTATCAAGGAAGCCAAGCGCGGTGGTTCATATCTGTAATTCCAACACTTTGGGAGGCGGAGGCAAGAGGACTACCTGAGTCCAGTGGTTTGAGACCAGTCTGGGGAACTTAGTTAGACTTCATCTCCACAATAAATCAAAAAATTAGCTGGG
Source organism: Carlito syrichta (assembly GCF_000164805.1). Lineage (NCBI taxonomy): Eukaryota > Metazoa > Chordata > Mammalia > Primates > Tarsiidae > Carlito > Carlito syrichta. The sequence goes on along the minus strand of NW_007253564.1, from coordinate 65,947 downwards.
TGGTGCATGCCTGTGTTTCCAGCTACTTGAAAGGCTGAGGTGGAAGGATCACCTGAGCCCAGCAAGTTGAGGCTGCGGTGGTGATGAGCATGCAACTGTACTCCAGCCTTGGCAACAGAGATTCCAATTAAAAAAAAAAAAAAAAGAGTATCAAGGAATAGAATAGTCATGTGCCCTCAAAGTATCACTCCACAGATTATTAATTACAAAAAAAGAATGCACCTTTAAAATGGATAGATCCTGTAGACATCACCTTAAACCAAACGGAGTATCACCAGTGATGAGACAAATCACCATTATGTGCCTCCTAAGGACATGCAATGGAATGTACACATCACCTTGGAAATATCCTTGGCAAAAATGTTTACTCTGACTCTCAACTTAAACAAACAATCAGGCATGTCTGGATTATGGGTGATTTTTAAAAAATTGGCCTGGTTCCTTAAAAAAGTATCATTAAATATTTTTTTAAAACAGGAAGAAAAAAGGCTGGGGAACTGTTATATAATAAAGGGGACTAAAAGCAGGAGATAAATAAGTGGAACATGTGATTCTGACTGGATACTGTACTGGGGAGAAAAATATCTATAAAAAATGTTTTTGGAACAGTTGGGGAAATCTGAACACTTGACAAAAATACATTTATGACACTATTGTTAAATATTTGGAGTGAGAGAATGGCATCATGTTTGTGGAGAAGAATGTTAATGTTCTTAGGAGATACTTAGAAGTAAGACGTCATGATGTTTGTAACTAAAATGGTTCAGTGCAAAAACAAAGTCTGTATGTGTGTAAACAGACAAAGCAGAAGGTGCTAAATGATGATAATTAGTGATTCCAGATGAACAGTATATAAATGGTCAATGTATTGTGCCTACAACTTTTCTGTAGGTTTGAAATCTTTGAAAATAAAGTTGCTGTGGAAGAGAGAAGGAAGGAATGGGAACAACCAAAAAGTCCATCAATAAGGAACAAATTCAACAAACTGTGAGACACACAATAAAATATGATATAGAACATTATACTTTTAAGTAAAAAAAAAGGTACAAAATAGTATGTATGGTATAATACTGTTTATATTTAAAAATGGAGCAAAATATTTTTATATTGACTTTTTTTTTGAGCGGCAGTTTCACTGTCACGTAGGCCGGAGGGCTGGAATGCAGTGGCATGCTCATGGCCACCACAGCCCCGACCTGCTGGGCTCAGGTGATCCTTCCACCTCAGGCTTCCAAGCGGCTGGAACTACAGGTGTGTGTCACCACACCCAGCTCATGTTTTGACTTGTGCAAAGACAAGGTCTCACCAAGTTGCCCAGGCTGGTCTCCAACACTTAGCCTCCGCCTTCCAAATCTACCGCACCCAGCTACATTGACTTTATATGAAACAAAACAAAACAAACAGCTGAAATAACTGTTCATCTTTAGGATAAAACCAACATTTTATTGTTTATTTTATATAAACCAAAGTTTATTATCTGACTTCTACTTTCTGGGAGGACAGACCTCTACAAGAAAACAATGGTTCATGGACATGATCTAATGACAGTGGTTGCGTGCTTGGGGAGATGCAGGAACTGGGTAAATGTGGTTTATAAGTGGGAGACTTTTGTCTGTGTATGTCTGGATTTAAATATTTTTAAAATTTTTGAATCTTGTGAATATATTATCTTTTTAGAAAATTAGAAAATAGAAAAGAAGGGAATGATTTAGGAAAGTGGAGGCGGTGGGCATAGGGGTTTGTCAGTGAACAGAATAAAAGAAACTCAAAAAGTTTTTAGGGGACATTCAGGCATATCTGAATAAAGGGGGGTGGGAATGGTACAATGAAAGCCCTAGACAAAGCTCTAAGAGAAGGGACCTAGGGGTCATGTAGAAGAATAAAGTGAGAAGAGATACAGAGGAAAGGTATGAAAATGTTTGGAAACTCTCTTCCTGAAAAGGCCTCAGTAAGGAAGCAGTGCCGTCTTCTTGACAGGCTGGGATTCCTTTGCAAAGAAACTTGACCCTATTTAAAAAAAAAACATACCTTACCACACTTAGGACATAGACGTAAATGCAAAGAAACTCATGTGCTGGTTTTTCTCTCACCTGGACTAGGACCTTCTAAAATTTCTTTTATCACCATCCATGGTTCTTCCAATATGGGAATCACAGTTGGTCTGTACACCGTAAGTCCTGTTAAGGAGGAATATAATAAATTTTATTCTAGAGACAAACAATTGTTCATAGTTTATTATATTACCTGACCTCTACTTATCTGGGAGGACATACCTCTACAGGAAAACAACAGTTCACAGACATGATTTAATAACATAATTAGGTTGCTGTTCTTTTCAGAGCTAGGATAAAAATTTCCTGCCATCAAAGAGTATATGTGCATGGAGACCATGGGGGAAGAAACCTTCCTTTACAGTGGAGAACTGGCAAGACAGTGTCGGTGAAGTTGAGCATCCTAATTTCAATGTTCTTTCATTTAGAAACCTTTTATTTGGGAAATGGGAGTAAAACAGAGTTATTTTTTGTGCCCAAATGGGATGAGAACACTAATTTCTAGACCCCATTTTTAGTCAAGGACTTCAGAGGCCTAGCCCATTTTTAACAACTGGGGAAATAAAGATATTCTTGAGGGCAGGCTGGCAGGAGGAGAGCTGTAGATGGTCCTTACCCAGAGAAACCATGTTCCAATAGTTCTGTAATGTCACAGTCTTGTATAATTCCTTCTGTACAGGACGCATTAGCTCCCAGTCCTCCTGGGTGATGTCTACAGCCACATCTTTGAATGTCATTGATTCCTAAAATATCAAATATAATGTATCTCGGTTCAAGAACTAGTGGAAAGGGGGAAAGATAACATGGGGTGCATGTATGGTGGTGGTGGCGGGGTGGTCACAGAATCTTCAGTAGGACTTTAAAAACTGCCTAGTCAAAATCCTCCCTCAATGTATAGACAGCCCCATAGCATCCCTCAATAGCCATAAAGGGAAGTTTGAAAACAAAGTAGAATTTATTGTTTTCAATTGGCACTTTTGCATGTGTTGGTGACTCTGTCTTAAAAAAGAAAGGGTTTTAAATTTTAAACACAGATGAGAGTTGGTTTTGCTCTTCAAGCTTTGCCTCAAGAAGAAATTCAACATGCTATAATTTAAAATTTTAAGATATTTTGACATACTCTATGATGAAACACAGCGTCTTTCTTCTTTAAGATAAAACTGGTACCAATAAGCACACTGTTGCACTTTTAGATATGTTTGACAATCTGGTAAGGTGAGTGTTCCTTTTTACTCTTTGTTAAAAAAATATTATCTTACGTGTTTATTTTTTCATATAATTTTCAGTGTCTTTAAATAAATCATATTTGGGATTTTACAACTGCATTAAGTCTACAATTTAGGGAGAACTGACGGCTTTACAATATTCAAGGTTTCTTTCACATCCCATAAAATGATACACAAAGGTACTGCAAAATTTATACTATGCTTGGTTTTAGTTACTTTAAGGTTTATGGGGAGGTAATACTTGAATCCTTTATTTCACTTTATCATTTTTCTGATTTTTATGTATATAAGAGAATGATTAATTTTTGCATGTCATTTTCTGTAGCAGTCATTTTATTCAATTTTTCTATTATTGCTTTTAACAGTCTTTCCCTTGATTTTCTTAGGTTTTTCTGGTAAATGTTCATATCATCTATGAATAATCATTTTAACTTAGTCATCAAAGGCTTTTCTATTTTAGAAATACCACTTATATTTTTGCTGTAAATCTTTCTCTTAAGGTGACTTGAGTTGTTAGTCTTTAAAATAACAGATTCATGATCAACAGTGATAGCACAGAAAACATATCCTTTAATTACTTGTTAATGAAGAAAACTAATATTGACAATTATTTTCTATTAATCACGTACAGGCTAACTGTAAGTCTCAAAATATTTGATCCTCAAAATCTAACAGGTAAATTCTATTTATGATAACTGAATAACTCAAGCTAAGAATTGTTGACTATCTTGTCCCAAACTGCAGATTTAAGGATAGAGCCAGGAACCAAAACCTAGATCCATCTGGCTGTGGAAGTCGATCCCTTAACCTCTACGTAACTTGGAGTCAAAGAGTGAGGAAAGATATATCAAAGGAAGGCAATGGTAGCCCATTTCCTATGTGGTACATTTACCTACCTTAACAGGCCAAGATAACTAAGGAGAGAAACTAAGGCTAGGTCCTAGCTTTTGGGGGCATAGCAGTTACAGGGCCAGGGCAGAAAATGTCCTCATGCACTGAGAAGGCATTTTAAAGTCACAAAAGAAACTCAAACTCACTTTGGTCACCAAGTCATTTAGCCACCCTGCTTGGAATGCATGTTTTCCTCTGGGGTCTTCCTCTGGGGTCTCTCGGGAAAGGGCAGAGTTCTGAGGAGCTAGGGAAGAGAAAGATCCCATGACAGAGATTAGTCTTGTCTGAACAGTTTGGGGAACTCTTCACCAAATGGATGCCGATAGTTTCTTAAAGTGAGAAGTCAGAAGGAAACCAAAAACAGCACTTCTACCTCAAAGAATCAGAAAGAAGGGCCAATGACTTGCCCTAAGATGGCGATACAGACTTCAAAAACAAGTTTGCTCTGAGGACTCTTAAGTATATGTAAAAAATTCACATTTTAAAAAACTAAATCCTTATGTAATAATTTTGTGAGTTGTCTCTTTTCTTAATAACTGAATGCTCTCTTGACCCCTTCTACCTTTTTGGAAATATGTTATTGTAAAAGTCAATTCACAAAACAAATGATTTATTAGTAAAATGGTGCAAACCTCTGCAGGTAAACTTTCTGAGGGCTCACATGGGGTTGAGTTGTGTCTGGTCATTCTTTCATGACTCTTCTCTGTGTTTAGATAGTGTTTGGTCCCAAGCAATCTAGATGGGGAACACCATGCAGGATGGAGCTCATATTTTGTTTTTTTGTCAGAGTCTCACTCTGTTGCCCAGGCTGGAGTGCAGTGGCACGCTCAAGGCCACCGCAGCCTTGACCTGCTGGGCTCAGGTGATCCTTCCGCCTCAGCCTTCCAAGTAGCGGGAACTACAGGCACACACCACCACGCTCGGCTAAGTTTTTTGATTTACTGTAGAGATGGGGTCTCGCCAAGTTGCCCAGGCTGGTCTTGAACCCGTGGCCTCAGGCAATCCTCTCACCTTGGCCTCCCAAAATGCTGGGATTATAGGCATAAGCCACCGCGCCAGGCCTGGAGCTCATGTTAAAGTCTTGCTCTCACTCACTCCCCAATTTCTTTTCTTTCTTTCTACTTACTTATTTATTTGAGTTGGAGTCTCACTCCATCACCAAGGCTGGAGTGCAGTGGCATGCTCATGGCCACTGCAGCTTTGACCTGCTGGGCTCAGATTATTTATTTACTTTTTTTTTTTTGAGTTGAAGTCACTCTGTCACCCAGACTAGAGTGCAGTGGTATGCTCATGGCCACCGCAACCTCGACCTGCTGGGCTCAGGTCATCCTTCTGCCTCAGTCTTCCAAGTAGCTGGAACTACGGGTGCGCAGAAACACTCCTGGCTTATTTATTTATTGAAGAGGCAAGGTCTCACCAAGTTGCCCAGGCTGGTCTTGAACCCTTGAGCTCAGGTAATCCTTTCACCTCTGCCTCCCAAAATGCTGGGATTCTAGGATTGAGCCACTGTGCCTGGACCTTTTTCATCTTTAAAAAAAATCTTTTTTTTTGAAAGAGGGTCTTGCTGTCACCCAGGCTGGAGTGCAGTGATATGATCATGGCTCACTGCAGCCTGGAACTCCTGAGCTCAAGAGATCCTCTTGTCTCAGCTTCCTGACTATATGTGTGTGCCACCAAGTCAAGCTAACTAAAATTTTTTTTTTAGAGATAAGGTCTCCCAGGCTGGTCTCAAATTCTTGGCCTTTAGCAATCCTCCCACCCTGGCCTCCCCAAATGATGGGATTACAGGCAATGAGTTACTCTGCTCTGCCTTCTCTCCAGTTTCTTTAAAGGTGCTGCTCTCTGATGTGTCTTCTTTAACTACCTAGGAATTCTTCCCCTTTCTGCTTTACGATTCTCACCTTCCTCTTCCAGAATATGAGTTAAATCCTCTACCAGAGTCACTGCTTCCTCGCTGTTCTCTGGATACTGAGACTTTACCCAAGTCCTAACTTCCCCAGGCAGGATGGTCAGGAATTGCTCCAGCACCAGCAGCTCCAGAATCTGTTCCTTTGAGTGAATCTCAGGTCTCAGCCACTTAAGGCAGAGCTCTCGGAGTTTACTCAATGCCCTCCGAGGACCAGCAAAGTCTGGGTATGGAAAATTCCTAAAATTCTGTCGACAGGTCTCAGTGTCACGCAACAGTCTCGAAGTAAGGGTTTCCTTCTCAACATCGTAGAGTCCACTCCGAGCCTTGTCTGGTTTCCACATTAGAAGGACTTGGGAACGTGAAGAACTGGTCATCCTCTTGCTTGAGGCTAACATTGCTATAGACAGGAGAGTCAACTGGTAATATCCTTTATTTCTCCAGTAGTGAGCCAAATGTTTGAAGTCTCATGCTAGAGTCACAAAGACACAATATCAAGGGCTGCTGCAGCCAAAGGTGGAACAAAATCAAGGCAGAGTCAGCAGCCTTGTTTACACATTCTGAGCCCAGAATGTGCAGGAACAGGTAAGAGACCCTGAAACACAAGAATGGACCACAAGGTCAAGAATTTCTGGTGCACTCTGCTATACATATACACACACAGAAACAGACTCCCCAGTGTGCACAGATAAACACACATAGGCTTTACTTCATCTTCCTTCCCCATATCCTTAGACTTGCAAGAGGACTGCAATCTGCTTGGGGTGGGGGGGGGGGGGGGAGGGAGGAGGAATGGAGCTACCATAAAGGGTGGTGATAGGAGCAATGATTTAAAGAATCTGAGTGAAATGACCCATTAAACTTCTAACTTGTTGAAACAAACATTAAACATTTCTAGAGAAAAAAATATTTCAGTATTTTAGTCACCGATGTTGCAGAAGATGTAATGACTGAACAGGCTCTCGATAACAACAGAGCAAATCTAGTGTTACTTGGAACAAACTGGGAGAATAATTCTTCTTATAATAAAGTGCTCAAGGCTCCCAAGGGGGCTGTCAGGGAAAAGAGCGAGCTATTTATCTGCTTTGCATGTTAATGCCAGACGATTCTAGGTTTTCACTACCAGAGGGCTGGGGAGACAAGCCGGTTGGACTGGGAAGCAGAAGAGGCTGGCGTGAAGCCCTTTAAGGGCTTCTACAGGAGACAGTTCCTTACGGATACATTCGAAACCAGGATTCCCGAAAGACCACCTAGACCTGGCCAGACGCGGAGGGAGCCGACGCCACCTGTCCCCAGGCTCCCACTCGGACCCTTGCTCGGACCCTTGCTCGGCCACAGTCGTGACACCGAAGCCAACTGTTTACGAGGCCCTGCAGAGGAGATGCGACAGCCCCGCCTGGCTTCCCGTCGCCTCCCCTCCCGGCCGGTCCCGCGTCCTCCTCCCAAGCCGTGGGTCGAGG
>NW_007253564.1:53342-58176 GCF_000164805.1 Carlito syrichta | reverse complement strand
CCACTGCGCATGTGAGCCGGGAGAACGCTGCGCGCCCGCAGAGCCAGTCGCAACCCGCGCTCCGGCCTCCCCCTCTCGAGCCTCGGGCCCTGGACCGGTCTCCATGGCAACATCCTCCACCCAGCGCTGTGACTTGCTTGTCAGCCCGCGAGGTTCCGAAGGGAACTTTCAAGTTTCCCTGGGCGAGGTGGGGCTCGGAGGCTCACACCTGTTAACTCCGCGCTTTGGGAGGCCGAGGCGGGAGGATTGATTGCTTGAGCACAGGAGTTCGAGACCAGCCTGAGCAACATAGCAAGACCTTGCCTCTACAAAAAAATTTCAAAAATTAGGCAGGTGCTGTGGTGGCGCATGCCCGCAGTCCTGAGAACCCCAAGAGTTCGAGGCTGCAGTGAGCACGCCACTGCACTCCAGCCTGGGCGATAGAGCAGCGCCATGTCTCTATAAAAATAAAATAAAAATAAATACACAAAAGTTTGCCTGGGCAAGCACTGGTCTGGTGGACAGTTGGGAGACTAGGGAGGTACCAGCAGCTAGGGGAGTGCCAAGGTGTTAAAACCCCATGCCAGTTACCTAGAGTAAACCTGGTTCCAGAGTTCCTGGAGGAAGAATGGGCAGGGAAGATGTGGGTCCAAAGGTAGAGAGACCTAATATGCTGGGTTGGCCTTTACTGTGCATAAACATTCACTATCAAAAGTTCCGAGTCCCTTCCCAGGAATCTGATTCTTAGACTCTTAGGGTGGAAAAAAGAACAACATATTATTTATAAGAGACACAAAACAAATAAGCTGCACAGACAGGTGATCCAGATGTGTTCATGTCATCCGTTCAACAATGATGACCCGACAACTTCCTTCAGTGCACATCTATGACACTTATTACCAGCTAATGGAAGAAGAAAAAGTCCAGCCTTGGTTTATAGATGAGTTGGCTCAATGAGTAGGTACTAGCTGAAAATGGACTGCTCCTACATGATAACCCCATTTAGAGGTGGCCTTGAAGGACACTTATAGGAGGATATTCCTCCTATGGACATTCCAGCTTCGGGTGGTATACAGGGCATGTCCTTTATATGGAAAGAGAAGTGGACAGAAGTAAGGATATACATGGACACAGATTACTGACTTGGATGGTTGGTCAAGGGTCTAGAAGATTGAAAAGCTGGAGACAAGGAGGTCTGTGCAAAGAGGCAAGTGGAGCCACACTAAGGGGTATAAAGTGTGTCAGTCCATTTTGTGCTGCTATAAGATAATAACACAGACTGGGTAATATATATAATGAACAAAAATATATTGGCTCATGGTTCTGCTGGCTGAGAAGTTCAAGATCAAGGGGCCTGTATCTTGTGGGACCCTTCTTGCTGCATCATCCCATGGTAGAAGAGCAAGGAGAAGTGAGAGAGTGAGAGAGAGTAAAAGGGAACTGAACTCCCTGTTTGATAACAAGTCCATTCCTTGATAACAGCATTAACCCATTCACTCTGTCCTCATTCTTGATCACTTCTCACAGGTCTCACCTCCCAACACTGTTGTAATGGGGATTTAGCTTCTGACACATACTTTCCAGGGGACACATTCAAACTATGGCAGAGTGTGACAATCTTTGTATCATACATTAATGTTCATCACAGAGAACCCTTTATGGAAGATGCGCGAAACCACCAAGTCGACAGAAAGACCTGTCCAGTTGCCATCAGCAAATCTCTGCTATTAGCCACCCCAGTGCCGGCACAATGCACAATAAACAGAGTACCCATGAAAGCAAGAATGGGGGTTATGCATGAGTGTATCTCCATAAGCTCTCATTTACCAAAGCTGATCTAACTATTGCTGCTTTGAACATCCAACCTACCAGCAAGAGAGAACAATGTTGACTGTCTGGTACAGGACCATCCGTCAAGGAGCTCATTGAGTCACTGGGTAGAAAGTTAATTACATAGGACACTTTCCACTCTGGAAGGATCAGAAATGGATCTTAGCTGAAGTGGACACATGTGTGGGATTTAGGTATATCTTTCCTGTCTGCAGGGTCTTGGACAGAAGCACTCTTCAAGAGTTGTAACCCAGGGTCCCATGTAACATTCCTGCTATCTGGAGAGCTTGAAGAGGCAAGGAGTGGAGTGCCCTAAACAAGAGAAAGACCATGATATGAGTAACAGTTCTGCCATAGGCACTCATCTGAAATGAGACGTTTAGCCACTCCCGCTCGCAAAAAAAATCTGTTTTTTAAATTTAAAAAAAATTTATTTTAGGCAGTTTCTCTTGCCCATGTCTTTATTTTTTCTCTTCTTTCTCTAATAAACTTTGTTTTAAAGTTTTAAAAAAATTTTAAATTTTAGTTGACAAATCATAATTGTACATATTTTATAGGGTATGATATGATGTTTTGAGATATATATAGTATGGAATGAGTATATCAAGTTAATGCCCACATCCATTACCTCACATATTTATCATTTTTTGGAGTTAGAATATTTAAAATCCAATCTTTTAATAATTTTGAAATATATGATACATGACTATTGACTATGGTCAATTGTTGTACAATAGATCTTGAAAACTTACTTCTCCTGTCTAACTGAAACTTTGTACCCTTTGGTCAACACCTTCCCGTTCCTTCTACTCCCAGCAACTAGTGACCACCATTCTACTCTCTACTTCTATAAGTATGACTTTTTTAGATTTCACAAATAAGTGAGATTATGCAGTATTTGCCTTTCTGTGCCTGGCTTATTTCATTTAGTATAATGTCCTCCAGGTTCATCGATGTTGTTGCAGATGACTTAGCTTCCTTCTTTTTAGTAACTGAATAGTATTCTATTGTGTAGACATACCAAATTTAAAAACCCATTCATCCATTGATTACCACTTAGGTTAATTCCATATATTGGCTATTGTGAATAATACTGAAATGAACATGGGAATGCAGATATCTCTTCCACATACTGATTTCGATTATTTTGAATGTATACTCAGAAATGGAATTGCTAGAGAATATGATAATTCTATTTTTAGTTTTTGAGGAACCTTCATACTGTTTTCTATAATAGCTGTACTAATTTATATTTCCACCAACAGCATACAAGGGTTCCCTTTTCTTCACATACTTGCCAACATTTGCTATCTTTTGTCTTTTTTAGAATAGCCATTCGAACAGGTGTGATGTGTTATCTCGTGATCTTAATTTGCATTTCTCTGATGATTAATGATGCTGAGTATTTTTTCATAAGCCTGTTAGGGTCATTTGTATGTCTTTTTTTGAGAAATGTCTATTCATTGTCCATTTTAAAATTATTTTTTTCCTTGCTATTGAGTTGCTTGAGTTTCTTTTACATTTTGGATAGTAACTCTTGATCAGATGTATGGTTTGCAAATATTTCCTTCTGCTCTGTGGGCTGTCTCTTTACTCTGCTAATTTTTTATTTTGCTGTGCAGAGCTTTTTAGTTTGTTGTAATCCCATTTGTCTGTATTTGCATTGTTGCCTGTTTTCAAGGTTGTATAAAAAAAATCATTGCTCAGATCAATGTCGTGAAGCTTATCTTTTTTCTTTTTTTTGAATTGAAGTCTCACTCTGTCACTCAGGCTGGAGTGCAGTGGCACACTCATGGCTCACCATAGCCTTGACCTCCTGGGCTCAGGCGGTCCTTCTGCCTCAGCTTCCTGAGTAGTTGGGACTACAGGCACATGCCACCATGCCTGGCTAATTTTTTGATTTTCTGTAGATATGAGGTCTCACTATGCTGCTAAGGCTTGTCTCAAACTCCTGGCTTCAAGCGATCCCCCAGCCTCAGCCTACCAAAGTGCTGGAATTACAGGTGTAAGCCATTGTGCCGGGCCTTCTCTATGTTTTCATCTAGTAGTTTTACTATTTTAGGGCTTACATTAAGTCTTTGATTCACTTTGAGTTTATTTTTGTGTATATTATATGATAAGTAAGCTCTCTCTCTCCCCGTTTTCTAAATTGTAAAATGAAGAGAGAAAAATGGTCTGTGCTGCCTAATCCACAAGTCTTTTAGGAAGATCAAATGGGATTCTTGAGTCAAGCAAGTACGTCACAGAAAGTGCTAGAGTTGTAAAACCCCCATTTTGCCACAATCACAGTAAAGATGGATCAGGCAATTATTATCCATGGATATGAAACATTGATGAGGTAGGAGAAAATTTTATTGAGGAGTAGAATGTTTTCATGGTCTTAATGTGTTTTTCTACAGACAGCTTGTTAAAGGGAGGAAAATCATCTGTTTCTGGTGAGGGTCTCAAAATGTTTCCACTCATGGTGGAAGGGGAAGGAGACAGTAGGGACGGAGATCATATGGCAATGGAGGTGGGGAGGGAGGTGCCATGCTCTTTTTTTTTTTTGAGTTGGAGTCTCACTCTATCGCCCAGACTGGAGTGCAGTGGCCGCTCCTGGCCACTGCAGCCTCGACCTGCTGGGCTCCGGCGATCCTTCCACCTCAGCCTTCCATGTAACTGGAATTACAGGCATGCGCTACTATGCCCGACTGATTTTTTGATTTGTTGTACAGATGAGGTCTCGCTGCCCAGGCGGATTTCGAACCCGCGGGCTCAGGCAATCCACTCATCTCAGCCTCCCAAAGGCGCGGGATTATAGGCTGAGCCACCGAGCCGGCCAGGCTCTTTTTAACAACAAGCTCTCCTAGAAACTAATAGAGAACTCACTCCCTGTCCAGTCCCAGGGGGGACATTAATTTATTCATGAGGGATCTGCCCCCAAGAACCAAACACTTCTCATTAGGGGATCAAATTTTTCTTTTTCTTTCTTTCTTTCTTCCTTCCTTCCTTCCTTCCCTCCTTCCTTCCTTCCCTCCCTCCCTCC
>NW_007253564.1:16605-53322 GCF_000164805.1 Carlito syrichta | reverse complement strand
ATCCTTCCACCTCAGCCTTCCAAGTAGCTGGAACTACAGGCATGCACCACCACACCCGACTAATTTTTTGATTTATTGTAGAGATGAGTTCTCTCCAAGTTGCCCAGGCTGGTCTCGAACTCAGGCAATCCTCTCACGTCAGTGATCGGATTTCAACATGGCATTTGGAGGGGTCCAATATCCTAAGCATAGCAGGGACAGATGGACATTCTGTACCTCCCACTGCAAAACCCTGAAAAGGATACCAGGCTATCTATTATTTCAACAGAGAGAGAATAACCCAAATCCAATCTTGAGGAAACATTAGATAACTATGGAATATTCTTTTAAAGTCTGGGGAGCATGAGGACTCGGTATACTTGCAAAATGCCTGTATCATAAAGTAAATATAATGATTGTAAAAATATTCCAGATTAAAGAAAGGGTAAGATATTTTGTAATTAAATGGCCTAACTGCCTATAGAGTAGGTCCTATTATTGAGGAGTAAAAATAACTTTTTTTTTTTTTTGAGTTGGAGTCTCACTCCATCGCCCAGGCTGGAGTGCAGTGGCACGCTCCTGGCCACGGCAGCCTCGACCTGCTGGGCTCAGGCAATCCACTCTCCTCGGCCTCCCAAAGTGCTGGGATTACAGGCTGAGTCACCAACCAAAAATAACTTTTTATGTTATAACATATTATGACTTAAATTATGAAAGGGGTAGTTGAATAGATAAAAGCTTTGAGTCAAAACTAAAGTTATGGATGTTGATAATAGCACTTTGGTTATGTAAGAGAGTACCTCAATTCTTAGGAAAAATCCTTGGAAGTATTTAGGGGTAAATGACCATAACATATGAAACTTAACCTCAAATAATTCAAGGAAAAATATGTGTGTATACGTGTGTGTGTGTGTGTGTGTGTGTGTGTGTGTGTATTTCCTGAGAAAGGAGAGAGAAAGAGGCTGGGGGGGGGAGTTCCCTATTAAGTGGACACAAATGACAAAGGAAATGGAGAAAAATATTTAAAATATGTGAATCTGGGTAAAGTTTATATTAACGTTCTTTGTACTATTTTTGTAAACATTACACTGCATAATATCTTGGTAATGCATTCTTAGATATCTCAATCTTTTTCATTCTTTAACTCTTCGTGGGAAATAATTTCAATCTTATATCCCAAAGGAAGAATCAAAGAATGAAAACAAAAATAGGTATCTAAAAATACATTAACATGATATCGTATGTGCAAATATTTTATGGGGAAATTGGACAATTTTGAAAAATATGAAAAATTACTTAATAAAAAGCAAAGCCTATGGTAAAAAGTTTAATGAGAACCTTAGTTCATAAAAAAACACAAAGGAAGCCGGGCTCGGTAGCTCAGCCTATAATTCCACGCTTTGGGAGGCTGAGATGAATGGATTGCCTGAGCCCGCGGGTTCGAGACCCGCCTGGGCAACTTGGCAAGACCTCATCTCTACAATAAATCAAAAAATTAGCCGGGCGTGGTAGCACATGCCTGTAATTCTGGCTACTCAGAAGGTTGAGGCGGAAGGATGGCCAGAGCCCTGCAGGTCGAGGCTGCAGTAGCCGGGAGTGGCCACTGCACTCCAGTCTGGACGACAGAGTGAGTCTCCAACTCAAAAAAAGAAAAAACGAAAAAAAAAACAACACAAAGGAATGAATATAAAAATCACCCTTCCTCACACAAAAGCTGTGAATAGAAGGTTTTAGGATAGGACAGGGCAATGTTTCTCCAGTAAGAAGGATGTCATTCAATCCCTTTACTCTGTAGTTCTTGTCTTCAGGGATTATGTGTATTATGAACTGAATGCTTATGTTCAAATTCATATGTTGAAACCCTAACCTTCCTTATAAGAAGAGACAGGAGAACATGCACTCCCTCCTGTGTGAGGATACAATGAGAAAATGGTTGTCTGCAAACCAGGAAGAATGCACTCACTAGATGCCAGATCTGCCAACACTTTGACCTTGGACTTCTCAGCCTCTAGATTGTGAAAAATAAATGTTTGTAGTTGAAGCCATCCCGTCTATGGTAATTTGTTACAGCAACCCGAGCTGCTGTACTCATGGGGGACTTCATATGATGAAATTTGGTGGAGGCCTAAGGAGGAAGACATGAAGTTTTAGCCCAGGCTCCAGGAGCATCAGAGCTCAAGACCATCTTCCTAAGGGAAAGTGAGAGACCAGGGAGGTAAGGATACGTGGGCACAAAATGTTCCCCAGCCCGTGCTGAGGTGGGGGTACCTGAAGTAGTGGAGCTGATCCAATCAACACATTTTCTTCTATGTATTAGATGGAGAGCATTCATTTTATTTATAGATGTGGAAACAGAGTCTTGGAGAGATGACACGACTTAGCTAAGGTCAATGAATAGGGGCAGAGTCAGGATCTGAACTCTGGGGATCTATCTCCAAGCATATCCCTAATTGTTGTTTATTGGTTACCCACAATTTACAAATATAGTGGTCTTGGATACTTCTTCTCACCCAGTCATCATTTCTTCAGTTGGAAAGGGAGTAAATTAATAGGACTAATTACAAGAAGGAACAGAGGGGAAGCTAGAATACTTAGCAGATTTTAAAATTCAAAGAGGTTTCTGGAAAATCTCCAGTTGTAACAATGGGAAATGGAAGAAATCCAACGGGGAGCTGATGTGGATAGGCGGGTTCTCTGGTACCCAGCAGAGGCAGGGCTGCTTTTGTCCCAGTCAGGTACTATTCCTCCCTGTGGACTTGTAGACTTTGCCTCTTGCCGGTGACCGTGGGAGATACCCATTTTTTACATCTTAGATTTTTCAGTCCCTGACAATGGAATCTGGGAAGGAAAACCATGTTTTTTTAAAAAAACTATACATATTTTTAAAGATCGGTCAAGTGCAGTAGTGAGAATGGGGAAGAGAGTAGAACAAGGAGTTCAGTCTGTAACTGCTATGAACAATCAATTGAGATAACTTCATACTAGCCCCAAATCGTGTTTAATAAGTTGATTTATCAACACCAGAAGCTTTGAACTGGACTGGCTCAGGTTGGCAGCACTGTCCCTCTGACAAATCCTTACTAATGTCATTTTCAGCTCTTATAACCACTCTGCAATGCAGGTGAAATGATCTCCATTTTATACATGAGGTGCACAGAGATTCAGTACTTGCCTGCAGTGACAGGGCCAGCATCCAGGCTCGGGATGTCTGAAGCCAGTGTCCCCCTCCATTGACCACTCTCTCTCCTTGGCTGGAATGGACAGATGACAGATAACTCACCTTCAACACTGGTTGAGAGAACTTGAAGCAGGGCAGCCATTGCAGCCTCTGCTGTGTTTCCTGGATAACCAGGATCCACGGGCACGTCGTGGTGTTGAAATCCATTTGTCTTTCCTACAAGAAGCTGCGCTAAGCTTCTTCATAAAGGCTAGGTTCTCAGGTCAACTCAGAGAGCAACAATTACTTTCCAGAATTCCTCAAAGTGCCTACACTTGAGGAGAAGGGATTGCACTTTTGGGAAGTGCTGGTAGTGAGCTGAGGCTGTTGACGGCCCTGCAGAATTGCCCTTCCCTTCCCAGGCTCAGACCAGAGTATGGAAGGGAGGCTAAACTGCCTGGGTCTTATAAAGTTATCTCTCTCTTATTTTTTTATTGAGAATACTTATTTTACCACATCTTATGTCAAAATGTTAATACAAATGCCCACTATGGTTTATAGGCATATCTTGTGCAATTAAAAAAAAACAAACAGCTTTGTTGAGGCATAATTGCCTTAGTCTGTTTTGTGCTGCTGTAACAGAATACTTGAGACTGGGTAATTTATCATGAACAAAACTTTATTGGCTCATGGTTCTGGAGGCTGGGACATCCAAGGGGCTGGCATTTGGTAAGGGCCTTCTTGCTGCATCATGACATGGTGGCAGAGCAAAGAGAGGGCAAGACAGAAAAAAGGGTGGCCTTTTACAACAAACTCTTTCCTATGATAATAGCATTAATTAATTTATAAGGGTGGTGCCCCTATGACTCAAACACCTCCCATTAAGACCCACCATCCAACACTGCCGCATTGGGAAGCAATTTTCCAATACACAAACTTTGGGGACACATTCAAACCATAGCATTGCAATACACAAAGAACTGCACATACTTAATGCCTACAGTTAGATAAGTATTGGCATTGGCATATGTGTACACCTGTGAAACCTCACCACAATGATAATAGAGAACGTTGCATTCATTGCCCCCAAATGTTCCATCCTGTCCTTTTGGAGTCACTTAGTAACCCCTTACCCAAGCAACCACTCATCTACTTTCTGTCACTTTTGACTGGTTTGCACTTTCCAGAGTTTTAAAATTATAGAAATAGCTATATAGCATGAACTCTGTCTAAGTCTCTTTCACTCACCAGAATTATTTTGAGATTTATCTATGCTGTTCCTGTGTCTATCATTCAGGCATTCCATAACATGGAATTGCATAGATATGTTAAAGTGTAACAGCTGATGGACATCTGTGCTGTTTCTAATTTTTTGTGTATTTGAAATGAATTCCTGAAAAAGGTCATTGTATGACATGCACTTCTATTTCCCCTTGTTAGTGTCTAGGAGTAGAATAGTGGGATCATATGGTAGGTGTATGTTCAACTTTTAAAGACACTTTCCAATTGTTTCCCAAAGTGATTGTATAGTTTACATTCCCACCAACAGTGCACAAGACGTCTAATAATTCCTTTTGTTGTATTTTTTAGAATTTTCTTATTTGCTTTTGTGGAACCACAACGAGTAAAGGCTATTTTCATTACATAAAACTAATTAAATTTGCCTTGGTGAACATTTCAAAAGTGAAATTAAAAAATAGAGATAATCTATAATCATACCAATTATATTTATATTTATGTATTTTTTTAGAATTATATTTATGTTTTTCTTTAGAATTTTGCATGCAAATGCTCAAAAACACACACCTTACTTAAGAGGTACCATAAACAAGGCACCATAAACTCCACAGTTAGATATTTGGGTTCTTTTTTAAAGTAAAATTTTACCTTGTGCAGGCCTTCCAATAAGGAAGGCAGTTTTCTTTGGTCAATTTTTTTGTTAGAAAGTTTCTCTAATTTCTCATTTGAAAATGTCATCCCACATTGACAAGTTGCATAGAAAGTCTAACCTATTTGCACAATGACGCTTTTGATTTCGACCTAGTGTATTTCCTCATTTGTATGGTAAGTGTAATAAGTAATATATACAACAAGACATGTGAATAGTTAAATATATGTGAGCACGTGATCAGTGTTGCTTACCTGGGTGGGACATGCTCTGATTGAGGTTGCTTGGACTCCTGGCACCACACAGACAGGGCGACCCCGATCTGCCATAATTTCTGTGCGCTCTCCACCCTGTGTGTCCCTGCCATAATTGAGTCCCCTGTGACCCTAGAGACATGAAAACACCCCAATAGAATCGCAGAGGGCACGGGTCAAAGAGGGGACACCTAAACTCTGTCCAAGCATTTCTCTGCCTGACTTCTGAAGGAGTGTTGACAGACTTGAATTTGAACAGGCACAGAAAGAAAATCACAACTGATACTGGAACCACGGAGAACGAACTGTGGCGGAGATTCCAGGGTGGCATGCTGCTTATTCAGAAGAGGGAGCTGCACAAGTATGTGCCCCTTTCCATGGAGCCTGATGTGCGGTGAAGGGCAGTTTCAGGGCACCCAGTGGAGGAAGAGGCTTATGTGGAAAAACAGAACTCAAAAAACTCCATGTTTTTATGAGATTTCAGAGAAGCCCAGGAAAAAGAAAATTCCCCAAAGGAGGAAATTTCAATTGTGTTTTGGTCCCCCCAGAAGACTTAAAACATGCATTGGATTAAAGTGTGAAGAGATAGATGATAATTTTAGCAATATTTATTTATGGAAAAAAATCATCCCTGGTCTCAGGAGAATTGCAAGTGCGATGTGAGGAGATGGTGACCTGTACTGTGCTTTGAGGTTTATTGTGAAGAAGAAAGAGATAGAACACATACTGGAGAGAAAATAGGTTCATAGGAGGTTTTTGTTTCAAGAATGAAGAGACTGAATGAATTTAAGTGATGCGGGGATGGACAGGGAAGTGATGGAGACATTGCTTGCAAAAGAGATTAAATTTATAATAAAAAATATAAAGTCCTTGAGAGACGAGGAGAGGAAAGCATGCAATGAGAGATACTGGACTTAAGGATTGAGTTGACTTTTCCATTTTAATAGGTGAGGAAACTGATAGGTAAGCATGCAAGAATATTTGTAGATTTCATGGCAACAAGCTGAAGTATTTCTTCAAATTATCGAATTTATCTGTGTAGTAGGAGGTGAAGCCATTTATGAAAATTGAGGGGAAAAGGTGAGAATTTGTGAGATTCAAAAGGTATGGGGAAAGTCTGAAATATTTATGAATCATGAGAGAACGATTTAATTATTAAGGCATAGTAGGAGGTCAGATATTTAGAAACAGTTGGGAATTTCGTGACATGGTAACTAGACTGAGTCATTATGCTGGTCATGTGCTCTGACAGATGCAGCCTTGGGAAGGGGAGATATTTGGAGTTAGGTGACATTGAGTTTTTAACAGCAGGTGTGGAGAAAGGTTGGAGTGACATGAGAAGTGTTGGTTCTGCTGTGTATATGTTGAAATGCGCAAATGTAAGTGAAGCAGCCCACTAAAAATGAAGAGACATGAGGTCAAAGCACTGGAGTCTTCCTGTAGGAGGAGAAACTGGTTATGGGGAGTAATTGTGTGAAAGAAGTCTTGTGATAAGAGGAAGGTTCTCAGTGGAACGCAGTGGCTCATGCCTGTAATTCCACTACTTTGGGAAGTGGAGGAGAGAGAATTGCCTGAGTCCAGGGATTCGAGACCAGCCTGGGCAACCTGGCAAGACCTGGTCTCTACAATAAATAAAAAAATTAGCGGGGCGTGGTGGTGTAGGCCTGTGGTTCCAGTTACTTGGAAGGCTGAGGTGGAAGAATCACCTAAGCCCAGCAGGTCGAGGCTGCGGTGGCCGTGATCGTGCCTCTGCATTCCAGCCCGAGCGACAGGCAGAGTGAGACTCTAACTCAAAAACTAAAAAATGAAAAAGAGGAAAGAGCTGGGTTTGGTGGCTCAGCCTGTAATCTTGTGCCTTTGGGAGGCTGAGGTGAGTGGATTGCCTGAGCCCGCGGGTTTGAGACCCTCCTGGGCAGTGAGACCTCATCTCTACAATAAATCAAAAAATCAGCCGGGCGTGGTAGCGCATGCCTGTAATTCTGGCTACTTGGAAGGCTGAGGCGTAAGGATCGCCGGAGCCCAGCAGGTCGAGGCTGCGGTGGCCGGGAGCGGCCACTGCACTCCAGTCTGGGTGACAGAGTGAGACTCCAACTCAAAAAAAAAAAAAAAAAAGAAAAAAAAGAGGAAGGATCTCTAATCACTCTGAGAGGGGAAATATTCTGGTAAGATCTGGGTTGCTGTCTACCCCTCGAGATAGGCATCTTTAGAAATCTGAGATTCAAGAAAAATTAACTTAGAGAAAAAAATAATAGTTCCAAACACAAGGTCTAATGAGAATATAAAATCTTGTGACTTTCATTTTATAATCTGTAAACTGGGTGTATTAATATTGCCATATTGGCCAGGTACAGTGGCTCAAACCTGTACTGCCAGTACTTTGAGAGGCCGAGGCAGGAGGATTGCTTGAGCCCAGGAGTTGATACCAACCTGGGCAACATTGCAATACCCAGTCTCTACAAACAACAACAACAACAACAACAACAATTAGCTGGACATGGTGGCACACAGCTGTAGTCCCAGTTATTTGGGAGGCTGAGGTGGAGGGATTGCCTGAGCCAAGGAGGTCGGGGCTGCAGTGAGCCACGATCGAGCCTCCAGCCACTGCACTCCAGCCTGGGTTACAGAGTGAGACCTTGACTCGAAAAAAAAAATCTCTATAGGAGCAGCAGCAGCTTTCTTACCTTTGGCCCTGGGAAGGGAGCTCCCCTTCCCCACACAACCACTGCCTGAAATCACTCTGGGTGTGCACTGGGTAAAGATGGGATGGGGTCACTCCCAGGTGCATGTCTGGGGGTTTATGACTGAAGAAGACTGGTATCATGTGGATTTCTTCTTTTTCCTCAGTTTCGTCTGCTTAGTTATTGGACTGTTCCTGGACGAGAATACTGTGGAAAATAAAGCCAGTTGGTGTTTCTCTGTCTTCATCTCACTTGAAAACAAAGAATACCTGCCCTCCTTCTGAGATTACTCTTTCTCTCAGACTCCTCTGACATCTCAGGTTCCTGACTGTCTTCAAACTTCTATGATCACTCCTTTCCGGTATTCTTTGCAAGGTCTTCCTCAAAAGCGCTGATGGAACATTCTGAGACCCAGTCCCAGTCCCTTGTGCCGCTCCTTTTACAATACAGGGTCTTAGAAATCCCGTGCATGTCTTCAGCGGCGGCAGTTTCTCCCATCAATATCTCGATGAACAGGATGTCTAAAACTCACATCTAGATTTCGTTTCTGATGCATGATCTCTACTTGTGTGCGTGTCATAGCCATTTAAAATGAAATACAGGCCGGGCTTGGTAGCTCAGCCTGTAATCCCAACACTTTGGGAGGCCGAGGCTAATGGAATGCCTGAGTCTCCGGGATGGAGACCATTTGGCGAGTCCTCATCTCTACAATAAAAATAAGTAAATAAATAAATAAAAATTAGCTGGGCGTGGTAGCACGCGCCTGTAGTTCCGGCTACTTGGAAGGCTGAGGCGGAAGGATTGCTGGAGACCAGCGGGTCGACGCCGGGGTGGCCATGAGTGTGCCACTGCACTCCAACCTGGGCGACGGAGTGAGACTTCAACTCAGGAAAAAAGAAAAAAGAAAGAAAAGAAATACATCTCAAACAAAAAACTTTCCCTTCTCCTGAAATAAAAAAATATTTATCCTCGGGTCTCCAATCTCAGATAATGACTCCACCGGACACGAATCAGGACTCAACCTTTCAAAACCACACTATCAAGCTGCGGCGATTGCCACACCGAGCTCCCCCATCTTTGTCAATTTCCACCTCAATACCCGGGGGAGGTCCCCTCCCACGCTCACACTGCTCAGTCCCAGTCAAAGTGTGAATTCCTCAGATGATGACATCGTTGATATTAAAAAAACCCCAAAAACTGAACCGAAACGTCACAATGTCCAAAACGGACATTGTTCTTTTTCAAATGTGGAAGCAAACTGGATATATGATTTTAAAAACTCCTCACTCCAATCTGGTCCTGCAAACGAGGTTTCTGAAAGCTGAAAAGAACCAGTTAAGATTGTCGTTGGGACATGAGACATTGTCAAACATGTAAGCGAAAATGAGGTAAGCCAAGAAATATATTTTAACATTATTGATCAATTTGCTCTCATTAAAGCCAGGAAAGCACATTTGCAATATCATTTCCCTTTGGTATAAACTATTTACATTTAAAATCATGGTGAGTTTTAACACACTTATTTCGCTTTTTTTAAAATTCAAGAAAGATTTATAAAAGAGAAGATACTGTGGAGGGGATAATGGACAGGACAGCAGCAAGAGTGTCTGCTATCCGCCTTATTTTGCAATTTTAAAATCTGTTTTCAATTATTTCACATGTAGCTAAAACGAGCCATCAGAAATGAACCCTGGCCGGGCTAGGTGGCTCAGCCTATCATCCCAGGACTTTGGGAGGCCAAGGCGAGTGGATTGCCTGAGCGCAAAGGTTCGAGACCAGCCTGGGCAACTTGGCGAGACCTCGTCTCTACAACAAAACAACAACAACAACAAAAAAACGAACACTAAGAGGCACGTCCAGGGGCGAGCCCACTTCCCGGCCACTTGGGGCACACGTCGACAGGAACGGACTGACCTTCTGCCCCTTTCTTTCCCGACTGCCAGCGAGTCCTCCTCCTCGGACCGTGCTCGGGGATCTCTCCCCAGAGACGAGGCCGTGACCGCGTGAACGCGACCTCGCGCAGGACGCGGCACCCGCCCCGCAGGGCACCGGCGCCTCGCCCAAGGTCTCCTGAAAGCAAAGGCCAAGACCCCCGGGAACGGCCCAGAACACGAGCGCTGTCGTGTTTCTGTTTAAGGAAAATGTCCTTGGCAAGCCGGGACACCACTCCCCTAGCCGTCAGGGCCGCGAACACGGTTTTTCCTCGCGGTGGACGCGGCCCGAGTGGTCCAGAAGCCGCCGGGGCGCCTCCTCCGGGCGACTCCCCAGCGAATAAAGCCCTTGTTCCCCTAGACCAGGCCCAAGTCAGAAAAGGCGGATTCCGGCGCCCTCTTGCGGCCGTCTAGGCGCAGTGCAGGGAGCTTTGCGTTCACCGTTTTGCGAGGTACTTGCGCCGTCTTCCAGCCATCCTCTTGAGTCGCTGAACCTCAGTGCCACCGGGCTGTCCACCCAACTGCGGAGAACATAACTCTCTAGTATTCTTCTCTAATGTACCGGGAACAATCTCCCGGTGAGTCCCCAAGTTAGGCCGCAAAACAAGTGACAATACATTTTAAAAGAGTGAAATAATACAAAGCATTTTCTCTAACCACAACATAAGGAAACATGAACAGAAGAAAACCAGAAAATTCACAAATATGTTAAACAATATATTCTTAAACAAAAAAAGGGTTAAAAAAAAAAAGAAATCACATGGGGAACTGGCAACTCCTATGAGACAAATGAAAATGAAACACAGTATACCAAAACTATGGTAATCAGTGAAAGCAGTTTCAAAGAGAAAATTTTACCAGTAAACGTCTACATTAAAAAAAAGTCAAATCGATTTATATCTTAATGAGCTAGATAAAGGAGAATACACTAAACCCAAAGTTAGTAGAAGGAAGGTGTGTAGTTTCAATGGTTTTCCCCAATATTCTTGTGCTGGAAACTTAATCCCCAGTGCAACAGTGTTGAGAGGTGAGACCATTAAGGGTAATTAGGCAATGAGGGCCAAGTCCTCATGAATGCATTAATACAGTTATCAAGGGAGCAGGTTCCTTATAAAATAACAAGTTCAACCCTGTCTTGCTCTCTTTCACCCTCTCTTTGCCCTTCTGCTTTCCACCATGAAATGACACAACAGCCTCTCACCAGATGAAGGAGCATTTATCTTGAATTCCCTGCCTCCAGAACTGTGAAGGAATACATTTCTGCTTTTTTTTTTTTATAAATTATGCAATCTGTGGTAATTTTGTTGTAGTAGCACAAATGGAATGAGACAGAGGGAATAACAAAGATTTGAGCATAAACAAAATAGGGAATAGAAAAATAATAGAGAAAATCAGCAAAACCCAGAGCTGGGTCTTTGAAAAGATCAAGAAAATTGATATATCTTCAGTTAGGCTGAGAAAAAAAGATTACTAAAATTATTTTAATTTTAATATTATTCTGCATAGCTATTTAAAAATATTTAATAATAGTATAAGAAAATTATTTTAATACTAAAACTAAAAAACAAAAGTGAATAAATGATGACTGACTTTGCAGAAATAAAAAGAATTATAAAAGAATACTAAACCAATTGTATCTCAACAAGGCAGATAATCTACCTGAAATTGACAAATTCTTAGAAGCACACAAACTTCTGAAACAGACTGAAGAAGATATAGAAAATCTTTTTAATACATAAAGATACATATGCATATACATATCTTTTTAATACATAAAGAGAATGAATCAGACACTTTTCAACAACAACAACAACACAACACAACAACAACAACAACAACAACCAGGAGGCCGGGACCAAATGGCTTCACTGGTGAATCC
The DNA here is from genome assembly GCF_000164805.1 of Carlito syrichta. Taxonomy (NCBI): domain Eukaryota; kingdom Metazoa; phylum Chordata; class Mammalia; order Primates; family Tarsiidae; genus Carlito; species Carlito syrichta. Next base: position 41,556 of record NW_007253564.1, on the reverse strand, counting down.
TACCAAACATTTGAATCTTTCTCAAACTCTTACTCTGCTCCAGCAGTTCTCCCCCAAAATAGAAGAGAACCAATCCAAACTCATTCTATGAGGCCAGAGTTACCCTGATACTTGTGATGAAGATTTCATAAGAAGAGAAAATTATAAATTAATATTCTTTTTTTTTTTTGAGTTGGAGTCTCACTTCATCGCCCAGGCTGGAGTGCAGTGGCACGCACACTCATGGCCACCCCAGCTTCAACCTGCTGGACTCCGGCAATCCTTCTGCCTCAGCTTTCCAAGTAGCTGTAACTACAGGTGCACGTTACCACGCCTGGCTAATTTTTACTTATTGTAGAAATGAGGTCTCGCCAATTTGCCCGAGCTGGTCGCAAACCCACAGGCTCAGGCGATCCACTCGCCTCAGCCTCTCAAAGTGCTGGGATTACAGGCTGAGCCACCGAGTCTGGCCTAAATTAGTATTTTTTATGCATATAGATGTAAAAATCTTCATTAAAATACTACCAAATGGAATTCAGCAGCATATTAAAAAGATTATACATTATGACCTAGTTTGATTTATCTCCAGGATACAAGATTGGGTTAACATACAAAATCAATTAATGTAGTGTATCATATTAATAGGATGAAGTAAAAAAAAATTCACATGATTATTGCAATTCGTGAAGAAAAATTACTGGACAAAATTCAACACACTGTCGTCAGAAAAAAACACTCAACGTGCTGGTAATAGAAGGGCAGCCTGATAAAGGCAACTTATGAAAAACCCGTGGCTAACATCATACTCATGGTGAAGGACTGAAGGCGTTCCTTCTAAGATCATGAACTAAAAGATGAGGAAGGATGCCCACTTGCCACTTCTATTCAACATTGCACTGAAAGTCCTAACTAGAGCTTGTGCAAAAAAGATATAAAAGGCATCCATATTAAAAAAAGAAGTAAGCCGGGCTCAGTGGCTCAGTCTGTAATCCCGCGCCTTTTGGAGGCTGAGGTGAGTGGTTCGAGACCCGCCTGGGCAGCGAGACCTCATCTCTACAATAAATCAAAAAATCAGCCGGGTGTGGTAGCGCGCACCTGTAATTCCGGCTACTCGGAAGGCTGAGGCGAAGGATCGCCAGAGCCCAGCAGGTCGAGGCTGCGGTGGCCGGGAGCGGCCACTGCACTCCAGTCTGGGCGACCAAGTGAGACTCCAACTCAAAACAAAAACAAAAACCAAACCAAAACAAACAAAAAAGAAGTAAAATTGTCCTCTTCACAGATGACATAATCGTGTACATTGAAAACTTAAAGAAGACACACAGACACAAACACAACTGGTGTTAATAAGTGAATTCATCAAAGCTTCAGGATACAAGATCAAAAACAATAATGGGTACATTTCTATATATTAACAATGAACAATTCATAAGGGAAATGAAAAAATTTATTTACAATATCGTTAATAAAAAGAAAACAATTGGGAATAATTTTTATTTTATTTTTATTTTATTTTATTTTTTTGAGTTGGAGTCTCGCTCTGTCGCCCAGACTGGGGTGCAGTGACCGCTCCCAGCCACCGCAGCCTCAACCTGCTGGGCTCCGGCGATCCTTCCGTCTCAGTCTTCCGAGTAGCCGGAATTACAGGCATGCGCTACCACGCCCAGCTGATTTTTCGATTTATTGTAGAGATGAGGTCTCGCTGCTCAGGCGGGTCTCGAACCCGCAGGCTCAGGCAATCCACTCACTTCAGCCTCCCAAAGGGGAGTAATTTTTAAACAAAGAGGTGCAAGACTTGTACATTGCAAACTACAAAATGTTACTGAAAGAAATTAAAGAAAAAATAAATGGAAAGACATTCCATGTTAATACATTTTAAGACTTAATATGGTTAAAGTGACAATACTGTACAGAATAATTAACAGATGCAACACTCTCCCTATTAATATTTCAAAGCCCAATTATTTTTGCAGAAATGGAAAAAAGTTGATTCCAAAATTCATATGTAATTGCGAGGGGTCCCAAATGGTCAAACAATATTGAAAAAACCAAAAATTTAAGGACTCATGTTTCCTGATTTCAAATATCACCACAAAGCTACGATCAAAATTCTTCATCAGGGAAATATGAATTAAAGTCACAGTGAAATATCATTTCCAAAATAAAACTCAAAAACAATATTACACCAGTTAAAATGGCTTTTATCAAAAAACCTGAAAATAATGAATGCTGGCAAGGATGTGGAGAAAGAAGAATCCGTGTACACTATTGGTGGGAATGTAAATGAGTACAACCACTATGAAAAACAGCATGGAGACTCCTCAAAAAACTAAAAAAAATAGAATTACCATATGGTTTGGCAACCCCACTGCTGTACAGGGAATGTACCCTAAAGAAAGAAATCAATGTGCACAAACAATATCTGTGAAACCGTTCAACTTCCCCATAAAACTGTTGGTTATGATTTTTTTGAATAAGCATAGAAATGGACTTTCATGTTCTTAAAATTGGAAACTTAGATTTGTCGTATCTGAGTTTCTTTCTCAGTAAACCTACCATCAGTTCTCCCAGATAGTATCAAGGAACTGGAACTTACCAGATCACAGCATCTGGACAATGAAACACCAGGCCCCTCATCTGCCATGACTGACCACCTGCTGACTGTTGATTGAATCCTCTTTCTTATCCCTCTCTTTTTATTTTTTTTTTGAGTTGGAGTCTTACTATGTTGCCCAGGCTGGAGTGCAGTGGCATGCTGTACCTCAACCATGGCCACTGTAGCCTCAACCCGCTGGGCTCAGGCAATCCTTCCGCCTCAGCCTTCCAAGTACCTGGAACTACAGGTGCTTGCTGCCATGCCCGGCTAATTTTTTGATTTTTTTTGTAGAGATGAGATCTTGCCAAGTTTCCCAGGCTAGTCTCGAACCCTTGGGCTTGGGCAATCCTCTCGTCTTGGACTCCCCAAATGCTGGGATTACAGGCTTGAACCACTGCACCTGGCCTCCTATCCCTCTCTAATTCCTGTTTTCCCCTACACAGCTACATTCCTTCCCCCCTATATATATCCCCAATTTTAGTTGGTTGGGAGAGATGGACTTGAGGTTTGGCTTCCATCTCTCCTGCTGACATCACCCAAATAAAAAACCTTCTTCCCTGGCGATACTCATTACCTCAGTGATTAGCTTTCTTGTGTTGAGCAACAGAATCTAGACTGAACCCCTGATGTCTTGGTAATATCGGCACTCCCATGTTTACTGCAGCACTATTCACAGTAGCCCAAAGATGGAATCAACCTATGTGTCCAGCAATAGATGCATAGATAAAGAAATGTCACACACACACACACACACACACACACACACACAGCCAAAAAAGCATAAACATTTTAAGAGATATCATCTATGTATTACTTTTCAGAGTTGAATTAAATTATGGTAGCAATGTGTAGTATGACATTCACAGTCATCACTCCACGATGGGGAAGACAGGGAGAGATGTCCATCTGTGGTCACCACCTGGAAGCAGGGACAAGGCTGACTCTGGTTCTGGCTCCTCACACTCTATCATTTTGATTCCCATTAGCAGAACTCGCCTATTTCTCCCTGGTGGGAGGGAGGGTCCAAGGAACAATGGAGTGGTGGTCATCTTTGACAAACATCATAGTGTTTTATGCTGCTGTAACAAAATACCAAAGACTGGACAATCTATAAAGAACAGACTCGCATTTCTTAGAATTTTGGAGGCACATGCTTTTCAGGAGACACATTCAAACCATAGTAACGAGCCATATGCTATTCCCACAGAACACTGATGTCCATCTGTCACTTCCATGAACTTTCTACCACTCAGGATGTGTAAAAGCATGATTGGTAGGGTTGATGACGGGGACTGGAGTCTCCCTGAGGAGAGCCCGGAGACCCAGAAGGGAGTTTGCCCCACCAGGCCCTATTACACTATCAGAACCCAATTCTCGTTTCAGACATACTCAGTTGTTTTTACTCACTCCTTCCCATATGGGGTCAGATTTACCTGGGCATTTTAAGTGTGAGCTATGTGCAAGTTCCACTGAATGCAAGTTCCACTCCCTACACAGGAATAGACAGTTGCACACACAGAATCAGGTGTGTACATTTTAAAAATACACAATTTTTTTCTAGAAGTGCCACAGTGCAGTTGAAAACATTGATATCACGTATGTGACTTGCTGGCAAATGCAGAGTCAGTCACAGCGCACTCTTTGGCTATGTGTTTCAGAGACTAGTTGCCTACAGAGGAGTGACCATCTAATTCTGCAGAATCGTATACTGGACACTAGCAATGATTCTAGAAAATGACTTGCCAGACATAGGATCCAATGTTCTACTTGTCTCCCCAGCCTAAGAGCTGAGATGACCTAGCTGACCAGAGCCTCAGTGGACCGGAGTGAAGGGGCAGACAGGACTACAGGCTCCTTCGCTTTGCTCCAGTCACTCAAGGGTCTCTCTTATCAGGGCACATTCTCGTCTCACCCCACGCACTCATCCTCCATGCAAAGGCACATACACAACTGCCAGTGTGTCTCAGCTCCACAGTAGCCAATCCGGAGCTCAGGCCATTCGCCGCTGTGTCAATCCTCCATGGTACTTTTCATACTGAGGGTTGATCTTGTTAGATGAAGACATGTTTTAAATATTGGGAATGCAGAATCATGTTGATTTATAGAGCAAAATGCTATCTGTGGCCAGGTGTGATGGCTCATGCCTATGATCCTAGCACCTTGGGAGGCTGAGGCAGGAGGACTGCAGGAGGCCAGGAGTTTGAGACAAGCCTGGGAAACATAGCAAGACCTTGTCTCTACCAAAAAAAAAAAAAAAATTAGCTGGGGTGCCTGTAGTCCTAGGTACTCCAGAGGCTGAGGCAGGAAGATTGCTTGAGCTGAGAAATTGGAGGCTGCAGTGAGCTATAATTGCACCATTGCACTCCAGTCTCAGTGACAGAAAGAGACCCTGTTTCTCTGAAATAAAGCAAAACAAAACAAAACAAAAGAAATGCTTTCTGTATATTTGTATACAAGCGTACATACTATTTTACAGATACATGCTAGTGAGCCCCAGCCAGTGACCTAGCTGAGGGTGCCAGGCCAGCTCCTGGGACATGGCTGCCCTCTTCCTTCTCCTTTGCTTTAATAAGAAGTGGGTGAGAGGTGAGCCAAGAACCGCAGCCTGTCTGCTGGGGCGTTTGGGTGTATGCTCTTGGCCCTGGTATAGGATAAAGAGAAGGGAAATACCAATCTGTCACAAAATAATGGAGCCACAGTGGGGCTCACTGAGGAGGTGGGCAGACGGGGCTGGTGGCATCCAGGACATTAGTAAAGGAAAACACCAGTGACCAGGCAGCCATGGAGCCCAGGCCAGTCCCCGAGGGCCGTTCCCTCCCCAGTTCCTCCCTCCTGCTTCCTGCATCAGGAGCATACATCACGCTCCTCCCCTCCCCAGGCCTCCTCCACTTTCTGCTGCTTCCTCCCACATCACCTGCTCAGTCCCTGAGCCTGCCCAGAGGTCAGCCCTCAGAGCGGAGGGTGGGAAGTGCTGAGTCACCCTCCTGCCAGATGCCACCTTAGAGAGGGTGAGGGAGCAGGTAGGGCTGAGTGGCACCCACGTCCATGTACTGCGCAGTTGTCCGATGACACACGTGAAAACGTCCCAATAAGAGAAACTGATAGGGAGTAGGCACTTCTACCACCAAAAGCACTTTGCATGAAACTTTCATGGCACTAAAAAAGTCGTCAACTCAGAACAAAAACGATTAACCTGTTTCTTTGACAGGAGATGTTTAAAGTATACCTAGTGTAGCAAAGTAAAACTGGATCCAACGAGAGACTGTGTGTAAGTGTGCTTGTGAGCACATGCAGGCGGCACACTTTGGGTCCTGGGCAGACTGTGCAGCCACTGCCTCAGAGGGTGGCTTGGCTAAGGAGAAAAGGCCTGTCCAGGGCCCTGTGGAGATGGCCGCCCAAGTATACACGTCACAGCTCCCTGAAGTCGGCAGCTGAGAGGAGCCGACCCAGCTCAATGGTAAGGGAGGCAGCACTGGGTGTTCAGGAAGCCCTGCTCTCAAGATCAGGTGAGTCCGGCATGGACCATTTGGCCAAACTGATCTGCTTACCATTAGTATCTATGTTGGATCAAGTCCTTCACTCTCCCTGTGACTCTGCCCTCAGGTCCTTCCTGGATCTAGGGTATGAATGGCCAGGTGTGGAGACTGCCCCACACAGAATCTTTGTCCATCCCGTGCCCTCCACCCCAGAGACAGCCCCTGTTGCCCAAACAGCAAGGACTCCATTCATCAACCCCTTAAGTGAGAATGTCACCACATCCCCAGCCATTTCCAGCTCCTTCTTTCCTTCTTTCCTTCCTTCCTTCTTTCCTTCCTGCTTGCTTGCTTTTCTTCCTTCTTTCCTTCCTTTCTTCTTTCCTTCCTTCCTTCCTTCCTTCCTCTCTCTCTCTCTCTTTCTTTCTGTAGGAGTCTCACTCTGTCGCCTAGGCTGGAGTGCAGTGGCACACTCACAACCACCACAGCCTCTACCTGCTGTGCTGGACTCAGGTGATCCTTCTGTCTCAGGCACACACAACCATGCCTGGCTAATTTTTTGGTATATTAGAGAGAAGAGGTCTCGCCAAGTTGCCCAGGCTGATCTCGAACTCTTTTCAGGCTATATCTGAGAGAGGGCTGAGTAGGATCTTGTGGCTTCTGATCCTTGTAGGCATGTGAGGACCACAGGCTGCCAATCACCTTGGGCTTTGGGAAAAAAATCTGCCAGCCCTCGCTTGTGTCCTTGGTTTCCTAATCTTGCCTCCACCTTCCAAAGTGCTTGGATTACAGGCATGAACCTCTGCGCCTGGTTCCAGCTCCTTCTTAAAACACAGACATAGATCTTCTCCATGGCCTCGGGGGAGGAGGACATGCCTTGTTCTCCAGATGTCTCACTTTAGGGCATTTGACAGGAGGTGACAGCATGGAGTCCTCCACTCTATCCTGATGTCACATTCACTGTGAGATTGTCCCTGACAGCACGTGTGGCAGTGGTTGAGATGCAAGTGGTGGTGGTGACCCAGTCTCACATTTGGGCATCTTGGAGAGGCACCTGGGCTCCTCCCTTCTTTGGCTACAGGGCATTTAGGAGGCCAGGCAGCTGAGCAAGCAGCGAATCAGCATAAAACCCATAAGGTTTTCCACTACGAGGTTTTAGCACCTTCATGTGTCTTGGAAGGGCTATGAAGCTGACTCTGAAATCGTAGGCCAACATGTGTGTTGGGAGGACAGGCACATATCTGGAGAGAGCTATGCCGTCATCAGTCCCAAAGGGATATAAGGATAAAAGGGACAAGTTACTCTGAGTTGAAAATATTCCCGGGGCTCTAACTGACTCTCTTCTCTAGAAGGCAGGTTCCTACTGCCTTCAAAGTAATTTTAGGAAAGCTCAGAATTTTCACCTTTTGCCTGCAAGTCACTGTCAAATGAACTCATAAATAAAGGGTGAAGATCATAACAGAAGGGAGTTTCTGAACATGAAAGCACATAGGCCTCAGGAACTATCAGGTCACTGTCTAGATAGGTTCTTTTCATAGTGTCCAGAGAAGTTTTAAAGCCACTTGGTACAAAGTAAGTGTATTTACTGATTCATCAGAAAGTGAAGATCAGCTGGGCATGCACTTTGGGAGGTCAAAACAGGAGACAATTTGAGACTAGAAGTTCAAGACCAACCTGAACAACATAATGAGACCCTGTTTTTACAAAAACATTTAAAAAAATTAACTGGAAGTGGTGGCACATGCCTGTAGTCCCAGCTACTTGGGAGGCTGAGGAGGGAGGATTGTTGGAGCCCAGGAGTTTGAGGCTATGGTAAGCTGTGATTATGCCACTGCACTCCAGCCTGGGTGACAGAACGAAACTCCCAATCAAAAAAAAAAAGTGCAGATTAATAACCTTAAGTATGTTTGTGGGAGCTGAACACTGGGTACACATGAACATAAAATGAGAAAGACAGATATTGGGACCCTGAAAGTGCGGAGGGAAGGAGAAAAGGATTGAAACACTGCCTATTGGGTAGCATGCTCACTATTTGGGTGATGGGTTCAAAAGAAACCCAAACTTCACTGTCATGCAATATACTCATGTAACATGTATCCCCTGAATTTAAAATAAAAAAGAAACATTTGAAGGAAGAGGCACTACTGGTTTCTCAGCGCTGTCACGCTGGCAGTGACTGTATTTGCCTATGGCGAGGTGGTGTGCATGGAGGAGGAAGCCATTATTGTTTTCGGGAACTCTTGATTAGAACCACGTTGGGGTCTACGAAGAACCTTGACCTCTGACCTCACAGACAGGGTCAGGGGGTCCCAGTGAATGAATTCTGTACAAAACCCTCCCAGACTTGCCCCTGGGCTCCTTTCCAAAGCACCCAACAAAGCATTCCTCAGGAAAGAATGTCCACCATCTGTGTCAAAAAGTTTATCCCTCAAAAGTGGACTGTGTGCCCTGAGCTGCCCCTCACTTCTCATTTGGCCTTTCTACCTGTTCTGGACCCAGAGGCTGCAGGAAAGGGGATGGAGCCCACCCAGGCTGTGTGTTATGAGGGGAGTTACTGCTCTGGGCTCTACCTGGCAAAAGGTTCAACCTCATCCCCAGACGCTTGGAGGGCTTGGTTTCTTGAAAAACAGAGTGTGAGCCAAGGACTTGGGTGCACGTTGTATACTTGGGAAGTGAGGATGTGTGTGGAGGACAGCAGGTGTGGGGGAGAGGAAAAGGCGAGGCAGGGTAAGAAGAAAGCCAGCGTAGGGAGTGTGACTCTATGAGTCCTCTGAAAAGTATCCAAGATGCCTCCCACAATTGTCCATCTGAAGGATGGGAGGCTGGGGCATTCATACCCCTGTTGGTTGAGGGTTGTACAACTCTCTTCACTTTCAGGCTGAGTCTGAGAGAGGGCTGAGTAGGCTCTTGTGGCTTCTGGCCCTTGTAGGCATGTGAGGACCACAGGCTGGCGATCGTTTGATCTGGTAGGAATGTTACCACCTTGGGCTTTGGAAAAATGTCTTATGCCAGTCCTCACTTGTATTCTTGGTTTCCTAATCTTACCAGACCTGCTCCACGCCTATGGCTTTGCCATCTTTGCCACCAATATCTTGGCACAGCTGTGGAACAATCACTGCAGTGAGGATCTGAACCACACTTTGCAGGGCATTTTCTAGGGCTCAGCTGGGGCACGTGGGCAGCCAGATCCCACAGATATCCTAAAGTCCTTCTACCCCGAGTTCTGCTAGGTAACCACTACTGCTCATTGGAAATTGTTCTTATGCTGCCATTGCTACTAGGCCAAAGTTGGGTGTCTCTGTTCTCAAATCACAGGTGCCTTCTCCTGACCCCCAGTGGCTGAGAGCCAGGAGCAATTGTTTGGCAATTACCAGAACAACCAGAACTGTTTGAACTGTTCCAAAAGAACCCCAACAGCACCTGCTCCTTGCTGAGCGTGTGGGGAATGGAGAGCGCTAAAGTGAGCTAAGGACCAGAGTTGCTTTGGGGACTTGCCAATTGTCTGATCTCCTCTCTGAGCCTCTGGGTCATGGGGAATGATTGAGAGCCTCTCATCTCTGTGGCTGACTGTCGACCTCTGTTTCCACAAAAAAATCATGCTGACCTTGCCGATACCATGATCCAGGCTCACTGGAAGTCTGCATCTGCCTAGACCGGAGCAATTTCAGCCATGAGTCCAGCTCTATCATGACTCTTTGCTTGGGATCTGTGTGTTTCCGCATTGCACATCTGGTGGTGAAGGTCAATGAAAGGGTGTTCTTGGACTTGGAGGAAGGGGGCTGTGAGGGAGAGATGAGGGAGCACTGTAATATGGCAGTGTGTATATTTGGAGGCAACCAGCAGGAAGGACTGGGGAAGTGCAATGGCCCAGGTGCTGGGGCTGGACAGAAGTGTGTGACCAGGGGCACATCGCTTCTCCTCAGTGAGTTCCAGCTTCTGCCTCAGGATGGTGGGAGACAGAAGTGAGCCGTGTGGTGCTGAGCATGCATACAACGTGTACGGGGTTGGGAGAACTTTTGAAATGTTTGTTTTGTTTTGCTTTGCAAATTAGGGGATTCATATGGTGTTTGCTGTCCATTATTTAGGTACTGAAATGTTTATCAAAACTCTTGTCTCGTTTCCTCCATGAAGTGTTTGCACATAACTTGTTAACACATTCCTTGGTATCCGTTTTTATTTTTAACTTTTTTTGGGGAATAAGATTGAAAAATACAAAATGCAAAGATTTTTAAGATGACAGAATAAATTAAGATATTATACAGTGTGAAGTTTCCTTTTTTGTTTTTTCTTTTTGACTTAGAATCTCACTCTGTCGCCCAGGCTGGAGTGCAGTGGCACACTCACAGCCACCCCAGTGTCGACCTGCTGGGCTTAGGCGATCCTTCTGCTTCAGCCTTCCAAGTAGCCAGAACTACAGGTACACGCTATCACATCCAGCTAATTTTTTATTTATTGTAGAGACGAGGTCTCACCAGGTTGCCCAGGCTGGTCTTGAACTCACGGGCTCAGGCAATCCACTTGTCTTGGCCTCTCAAAGGTCTGGGACTACAGGCTGAGCCACCAAACCCGGCCACAGTGTAAAGTTTTCAAGCATAAGAATATTACAATGGGGGGCAACCCCTTCGGGCCCCCTCCCACTGTGGGAACTTCTCTGTCCTCTCAATAAATCCTACTTTCTCACTTAAAAAAAAAAAGAATATTACAATGGACACTAATATACTCTGTAACCAGATTCATCTCTATTGCTTTATTATTTCTTCATATTTAATCTCTCTCTTTCTTTTTCTCTTTGTATTCACACACACACACACACACCCACACACACAGAGGATATTTTTTCTCCAAACCATTTGAGGCTATTTACCCCTAAACATTTCAGTGTGTTTTAACTAAGAACTTAGATATTCTCTTACATAATCACTCTCCAATTATCAACTACTATACTAATCAGGGTTCTCCAGAGAGACAGTTGATGGGATGGATGGATATAGACACAGACATAGCTATATGAAAGGGGTTTTGTTAGGAGAATTGGCTCACACGATTACGGAGATTAAGAAGTCCAACAGACTCTCTACAGGCTAGAGACCCTGGGATGCCTGTATCATGGCTCAGTCCAAGTCCAAAAGCCTGAGAACCAGAGAAACCGACAGTACAATTCTCGGTTGGAGGCTGAAGGCCTGAGAATCTGGGAGGCTACTGGTGTAAGTCTTGGCGTCCCAAGATCAGAGAGCCTGGAGTTCTGATGTCCAAGGGCAGGTGAAGGAAAGTGTCCCAGCTCTGGGAAAGAAAGAGAGGGGAAATCCTTTCTTCTCCTTTTTTGTTCTATCGGGCCCCTAGCAGATCGAGTTGTGCCAAATCACATTTAGGGTGGATCTTCCCCACTCAGGCTATGGACTCGCACACCAATCTCCCCTGGAAATACCCTCATAGACACAACCAGAACAAATTCTGTACCAGTTTTCCAGGTATTTCTCAATCCAGACAAATTGACACCTAAAATTAACCATCACAACCACCATATGTTTGACTTTCATAAAATGGTTTTATATATCCTACTGTCCAAATTGTAGTTTTGTCAAATGACTCAAAATGTCTTGTTTTTCTCCTTGTGGTACAGAATCTCATCTATATTTAATTGCCAAATGTCTTTTACTTTCTTTAGTCTGGAATATTTCTACAGCTTTTTCTACATTGATTATGACACTGGGATATTTTAAGAAAACATATCCCCTCCTCTTATTTTTTTTTTTTTTTAAGTTGGAGTCTCAATTCGTCACCCAAGCTGGAATGCAGCGGCATGTTCACGGCCACCCCAGCGTAGACCTGCTGGACTCGGCAGGTCCTTTTGCCTCAGTTGTCCAAGTACCCGGAGCTACAGGTGCACACTACCACGCCCGGCTAATTTTTTATTTTATTGTAGAAATGAGGTCTCACCAAGTTGTCCGGGCTGGTCTTGAACCCTTGGGCTCAGGCAATCCACTTGCCTCGGCCTCCAAAAGTGCTGGGATTACAGGCTGAGCCACTGAGCCCAGCCCTCCCTTTAATTTTTAAAAGAAGATGGAAAGGTTTAGATTTATTTTATATTTGCTCATAATTAAATTCAATTTATCCATTAACAGTCAAAAGACCATGTGGGTGATCCTGTGTTCCCTTTAGGGATTCGTAATTGGAGGTACACAATGTCCACCTGTTTCTTATGGCAATTGGCTTAAAAACACCCTGTTGGTAATAATTTTGACTACCCAGTGAAGGTTTCACCCCATATCTATAATATGTCATTAGTGTTTTTTCCCCTATAACTAATAAGGAGAGGATGAGGTGCTACCATAAGATAATACAGATATCCTACTCCTCAGTAAAATCTCCCCCTACTTTCCTAATGTTTAACAATCATGGATGATTCTTGCCCGGTTCATCTTCACTATGATGACGGCAAATGATAGTTTTCCAACACTAGGAATCGCTTCATCTTTATGAGTTGCCCCTTGGTATATTGTGTTTCTTTAAGTAGTAGTCATCTCACATTTCCTACCTGTTAATCTGTCTGTCTTTTCATTTATCATTTAGTCATCATCAGTATTTAATTATTTTTTATTCTCACTGTCCTAGCTATAGCTACTAAGCACCTTTCTAAGTTGGTTTTCTTCCTTATGACATACCAAATAATTTTTTTTTCTTTAAGGTGAGAAAACAGGATTTATTGAGAGGAGAGAAAAGTTCCCACAGTGGGAGGGGACCCGAGGAGGTTGCCCTCATTGTTGGTTCTTAACAGTTTCTTACTTTCTCTCTGAAGAAAATCTTCCAGGATTATCTGGAACCTACTGTGAGTTAGCCCTGAAATTAGCCACACTCCATGTTATGAGCTGAATTGTATTCCTTCAGATTTCTTATATTGATGCTCTAGCCCCCAGTGTAATGGTGTTTGGAGACAGGGCCTTTAAGGAGGTCATTAAGGTTAAACGAGGTCATAAGGGTAGGGTGGCCCTAATCCAACTGGACTGGTATCCTTGTAAGAATAGGAAGAGACACCACACAGAGGTCTATTTTTCTCTCTCTCCCCACACCCCTTCCTTCCACACATACACAAGGAAAAAGCCCTGTACATACAGAGAGAAGGTGCTCATCTGTAGACCAGGAAGAAAGGCTCACCAGAAAGCAACCCTATTGGCACCTTGATCTAAGAACCTTGACTACTTTTAGAGGCCATGACCTGACCACTAGGTGTGCTCATTGCTACTGGGTTGTTTTTGTGCCCAGCCAGCCTGTTGTCTCTAAACAGTGGACAGAACTAGCAAACATACAATGTATATGTACATATACATGCAAATATTCATACCCATAACTATATATATGTATGCCTAGATGATATGTATAAATGTACACATGTACACACACTATATGTTTGTTTAGATTTACATAGATGTGTACGGGTATATGCACATACACATACATATACCTCTTTAAACTATCATGAGTTCGCTGGGGGCTCAAGCCTGTGATCCCAGCACTCTGGAAGGCAGAGACAAAGGGATTGCCTGTGCTTAGGGGTTCTAGACCAGCCTGCGTAACTTGGTGAGACCTCGTCTCTACAATAAGTCAAAAAATTAGCCAGGCATGGTGGTGCGCACCTGTAGTTCCAGCTACTTGGAAGGCTGAGGTGGAAGGATTGCCTGAGTCTAGCAGGTCGAGGCTGTGGTGGCCATGAGCATGCTACTGCACTCCAGCCTGGAGGACGAAATGAGACTCCAACTCAAAAAATAAAAAAAAATTAAGAGGAGGAAATATGTTTTCTTAAAATATGCTCATGTCATAATCAATGTAGAAAAAGCTGTAGAAATATTCGAGACCAAAGAAAGTAAAAGATATTTGGCAATTAAATATAGATGAGATCCTGTACCATAGGGAGAAAAATAAGACAGAGTGAGACTCCAACTCCAAAAAAAAAAAAAAAAAAAGTCATGAGTCTAAACAAACACTTCCAGGTTTTTTGTTTTTGTTTGGCATTCTAGGTTTCTTTCTTATCTATATTCATTCCATATTCTTTTTAATGAGATCTGTGGCTCCTAACAATTTCACATTACCCACTTACTCAATCTTTCAATGCATCTAAAATGTTTTCAGACTTTGAGAGAAAAGCACTACACAAAACAAATCTACTCTACTAATATGTGTGGAGACTTGTGTCACAAATTTTATTTTTATTTTTGATTTGGAGTCTCACTCTGTCACTCAAGTTGGAGTGCAGTGGCACACTCATGGCCATCATAGCCTCAACCTGCTGCACTCAGGTAATCCTTCCGCCTCAGTCTTCCAAGTAGCTGGAACTACAGACATGTGCCACCATGCCTAGTTATTATTATTATTTTTTAGTGTAAAGTTCTTGTCAAGTTGCCCAGGCTGGTCTCAAACCTCTGGACTCAGATCATCCTCTCACCTCCACCTCCCAAAGTGCTGGGATTACAAGTGTGAGCCACCGTGCCCGACTGTGTCACAAACTTTGAGTCAGCACCCTGTATTGCAGCTTTCCAAGCCATTCCTATGAGCACCAAGAATGCATGTGAGGATCATGGCTCCAACCTCTTAGGTAGATTTGTGCTTACAATGCACCTGATGGCCTGGTGTTTCTGAGCTTCAGACCCAGGTAGGGACAAGGGTCAGGGTTGGTAGTTACCATACCAGGATCTCAAAACATCAGGGCCATAGTGAACTCACTATACGTAGGAAACAAACTCTGAGTTACATGGGACCGACTATCCTAGGGACCATTCTATCTACAGCAAGTGTCTGAGACATCCCAAGAGAACTTTTGGGTGCAGAGGGAATGATTACATCAGGCAAAGCTAGCTTGAAAGGAAGTAGAGATATTTAGAATGTAATTCTTTATAAAGAAACCAAACCTTACTATTTAATAAAGTGTTGATTTAGTCAACGCCATTTCAATCACAAGACTCTTATAAACCAGGGGTAAGGAAACAAAACAGTGACCAAAATACCACTATATGCTACTTTTACTTAAATGCTATGATTATTCATAGCCACAAAATCGCTGAGTAACACTGGCAGAGCATTTAACTAGAACTGCTGTAAAAACTCTGCTAAATGTTAATGAGATCTATATTAAGGTGTAACAAAATCATGCATGTCAAAACAACCATTTGGCAGTAGATGAATATCACGGTGCTTTTCCACAGAGGACTTGCCCCCTGAAGTAGCCTCCTGTGTCCTGAACATGGGCCACATAGATGAAGGTGAAGACTTGAATTACTCTTAGCCTGTATCTGTGGTATTAGCATCCTTTGCTTAGGATTCCTGCAGAGCCTCTTTCCGTACAAGCTGATCTTCTGGACAAGGAAGGATGCAGGCTGCAAGGGTCCAGCAATGCGCTTCCGCGAGCAGCACAACACACAGCGTCTTAGGAAGCCTCCTGGGGTGGACCAAGAATCCCAGGACCAGCTGTGCCCTTCTCCCACGGGATGTCTACACAAGACAGAGCGTGCCACTAGAGCGCCCCCTAGCGGTGGTTGTCGCTAGGCTAGGTCTGCCCGCGAAACTCCCGCGCCAGCACAGGCCCCTCGCCTTTGCTACCCGAAGGCTGCTTGCAGGCTCCTCTGGGACGCCTTGTAAATTTTTTTTTTTCTCTGCCATTATTTGGTTTCCCTCCTGGTCCTGCATTGATCTCTGGCGGATGCTAAGGAGGTGCGAGGCGCTAGGCCGCTGCAGTGGCGGGCCAAAAGGAGCCCGCGGGAGGTGAGAAGGGGGCGGAAGCTGGGCGGTGGCCACCAGCACCCACTCGGCTGCTCTTTCGCGCATCCTACAGATCCCGCTTTTCTAAACTGGCTGTGGCCCCAAGGAGCTGTACTTGCTCCCCAACATCCCGGCCGTCCAGATTACACAAACCTCCTGGGCAACCTTGTCATCTGCCCCCTCAAGGGTGAGAGTTTGGATCCAAGGGTGCTCTGCCCCGCATTTGGGCACATGTGAATGCACCTCCCGGCCTGGACTGAGGAAAAAGGGGTGGGATTCTTCATGGCAGCTGGAAACCACCCAGAGTAGAGGGAGGGACAGTTGTATTGCCTGGAATGTGCAGGGGAGGAATCTGGGGATTTTCTTGCCCTGGAGACCTTTGGGAAGGGTTGAGTCCCTGGAAAGTGAGAGGACCTCCCTGGGCCTAGCTTCCCCTTGCAACTCACAGGGAAGGTCTGGAGCCGACAGTGAACATGTCCGTAATGGGTCCCTACTCCAGGAAGGGAAAGAGGACTAGGGATTTCCTCTCTTTCCCACGCTGCGAGGCTCTGGCCAGGCCATTGATCCTCTCTGGGCCTCCTCGGGGAAGATCTTGATTCCTTACGATGACTTGGTTCAAAGACCCTGTGGTCAGAAGTGTAGAGACAGATGAGAATCTCTGCGGATTATTGGGCCAGTGTGGCCGGTGCCTGGAGTGCCAGCAGGGAGGAAATGAGGGATGCAGGGAGAACATCACTTTGTTCAAGGGAGGACAGAGCTGAGCTCCAGCACTGAGGTCTGAACAGGCTGAGGATTCCCTAAAAGGACATGTCCTCTTCCTTCTCCCAGAGCTTTGGGTCTGGAAGGGGAGGCAGTGGGGTCACTGAGGTCATCTCCTTTGTGGGAGTGTGGCCCCAATGCATTGACTGGACAGAGACAGAAGGAAGCCAATTGGAGATGGTGGACAAGTTAAGACTCTGGTAGGACCATCGAAGAGTGGGATGCCAGTCATGGACCCCTTGGGTGAACCCCCTGCTGTACAGAGAAGAGAGCTGCCCATATCTCCACTCCAGTCTTTCCATTACTTAACTACAACAGGATATTAAAATGGAAGTTTCTGCTAAGAAGCTAAGACAATAGATGTCAGGTTCCTGAAAGGTTTTACTGAGGCAAGGTGAGCTGGTGCCATGGGAATAATGCAAGCTTGCAACAAGAAAGAAAGTAGAAAGAAGTAAAGCTTATTATTCACCTTTCACAGATGGAAAGGGGGCCGACACTCCAAGGCAAGTGTGGAATGGCAGGTTAAGGACTAGGAGTATTTAAGGACTCTAAAGCAAACCCCTAAAGCCAAGGGGCTTAGACCTGGAGGAGGTTTGGGCCAAAGGAAGGGCCAGAATTGTATTCTTTGGTTTCTGTAGCAGTCACATAAATCACATATCTTGACATCATCAGGTATCAGAGTTCCATGATGTCAGGTGGTTGAGTAATGACAATATATCAGGCCAGGCGTGGTGGCTCATGTCTATAATCCCAGCACTTTGGAAGTCTGAGGTGAGAGGATTGCCTGAGCCCGTGGTTTTGAGACCAGCCTGGACAATTTGGTGAGCCCTCATCTCTACAAGAAAACAAAAAATTAGCCGGGCCTGGTGGGGTATACCTGTAGTTCCAGCTACTTGAAAGGCTGAGGCAGAAGGATCGCCTGAGCCCAGCAGTTCAAGGCTGTGGTGGCCAGGAGTGTGCCACTGCTCTCCAACCTGGGTGACAGAATGAGACTCCAACTCAAAAAACAAACAAAAAAACAATATACTAGTAAACGTCTCACGGTGGTGTGCTGGAGGTCGTCACGGGCAGCTGATAACAAAGTAGTAATACAAATGCCTAAAAAAAAATAAATTGTTAGCAAGCAGGACATGCTCAAGGAGTTCCATATAATGACTAATTTCTAATGCTAAAACATTCTTTTTATTAATGATTACATGGCAAAAGGTGTATGTGGTGTGCAGGCCGTGCAGCAAGGGGATTTCAAAGAGTGAGGCATAAGCAAAATGGCTGTGCTGTTTTAAAATGGCTACATTAAACTAAGTATACTCTACTCTTCAAAGGTTCCCTCCTTTCAGTTCCCAAAGCGAGTTGTGAGGCAGACCACCACACAGAACTGGCAAAAATAGTGGCTGAGAGACTCTCGGATGATTATTAAACCCCTCACCCACACGGAGGGTGTCAAAGTGTTTCAAACAGAGATTGAAGAGGACTTCTAAATTTTGGAAAGAGCTTCACAAAGGAAAGGGAGTGGGAAGGTTTCTTGCCTCACAGTTCAAACTTAGTGAGAGAGGCTTTCCCAGGCCATCTGGAGCACTAGTATGTGTCCTCTGGAGTTTGGTGACTTAGTGACCTGATGCCCGTCTCTGTTTAAGAAGCCTAAATGGCAAGAGATGACCTGGCTAGTGGTTTATGGTCAAATTGAAAGAGGATGTCTGCACAACCAAAATTTGTTGAGGAAAGGAAGCACGAGTTTTTCCTATGGTCTGGATATGATCTGTGTGCATGAGGTCCCCTTATACATATCTACAAGGGCTACCCCGAGAGCTGATCAGATCTCCTAGAAAAGAATACTAGACATTGGTCCTCTACAGAGCAACCAGTTGAAATAAATATATATTCACCAGTGTTAAGTGAGATGCAGGTAAGGGATCCTAAACAATGAGGGGTTTTCTGGAGATCCTACCACAAGCCCGGAAGTAGGATGCCTACTGATACCAGTACTGATCACACAGAACTTTCCTGCACCCTTGCTTAATCCTGCCTCCCCTCCTCTGACTCTGAAGGGATCTTCAGAGTTAGCAACCATGAGTGGAGAGATAAAAGTGCAAGACCAGAAGGGAAGGAGCCTTAACTTTGTCAAGTTTGGGGATTTGACTCTTACAAAAGATGGATGTTACAAGCACAGTCTGAGAGAGTGTTTCTTATGACAAAGTGACCAGAAAAGCCATGGGACTGTCCTGGGAGAAGTCATGGGAGAGGAGTTAGAAAAACTGAATACATTTCTAAGGGATGATGGGAAACAAAGTCACTTTACGACTCCATCTCACAGTTGTACTTGTTCAGAATGCTCTCTGAAACAAACAATGGATTCCATTAGCTTCCAGTTCAAATTCCTTAGAAACAAAATGCAGTTGACTCTGTCAGGAGAGCATCACTTAGGCCGGAGAGGCAGGTCATATGTCCCAAGGCCTACTTGGCTGGAGCTAAGGAAGCAGCCTCAGTGGGAAGGGTAATGAGTTAGTAAAATATATCAAATACAGCTAAATTGCTCTATTAATATGTCAAATACATTAAATCACCATATAATGATGTTTTGATCAATGACAGACTGCAAATATAATGGTGGTCCCCTAAGATTGTAATGAAACTGCCTTCTACAGGTGTGTCACTTTTGAACTTTCATGTTGTATTTTTACTATACCCTTTCTATGTTTAAATATACTTAGAGGCATAAATACTTACCATTGTGTTCCAGCCACCTTCAGTATTCAGTACAGCAATATTCTGTACAGGTTTGTAGCTAGGAGCAATAGACTGTAACTTTGGTGTGTAGTAGGCTGTACCATCTAGGTCTGTGTCAGTACACTCTATGATGTTAGCACAATGATGAAATTGACTAAAGACCTGTATCTCTCAGAAGGTATTCCCTTTGTTTAGTGATCGGTGTGACTTGACTGTGCTTGTGTGGCTGGACTGCGCTTGTGGCAAGGCTCTGCTATCTTTGCATTTTACTTCCTTTTAAGAAAAAGCAGTACAGACAGTCTGGTGTGGAGTAGGCATGTACAAGTTGATTAATGGAACAGAATAATCCATATAATTTAATTTAATTTTTTTTTTTTTTTGAGTTGGAGTCTCACCCAGACTGGAGTGCAGTGGCCGCTCCAGGCCACCACAGCCTTGACCTGCTGGGCTCTGGTGATGCTTCTGCCTCAGTCTTCCAAGTAGCTGGAACTACAGGCACGTGCTACCACACCCAGCTGATTTTTGATTTATTATAGAGACAAGGTCTCGCCAAGTTGCCTGGGCTGGTCTCAAACTCACAGGCTCAGGCAATTCACTCGCCTCGGCCTCCCAAAGCACGAGATTACAGGCTGAGCCACCGAGCCCGGCCTAATTTTATTTAATTTTTAAAAATATATGATGCGTTGGTCAGGTGAAACTAGTCTTTGAAATAAGTGTAGGGAACGTTTTCTTTTACTTTCTTTTTGTTCTCACTTTTTCTTTCTCAGTGTTAACTTAAAAAAATCACAAATCTATAAATTTGGAGAAAGCAACTTTATTTCTTGTAAAAGGGTTACAGCCTTCAAGGTGACCATCTTGCTGTCTGGGAAGCACAACCTCCAGCAAAGACCAGAGAGGCAGGTACTCCCAAGGAGGAGGGCTGAGTTGGCTAACCATATATATTCACTAAGTTACAGGAGGAACTATGAATATTCATA
This sequence comes from Carlito syrichta, assembly GCF_000164805.1. NCBI lineage: Eukaryota > Metazoa > Chordata > Mammalia > Primates > Tarsiidae > Carlito > Carlito syrichta. The sequence goes on along the minus strand of NW_007253564.1, from coordinate 21,304 downwards.
AGGTGGCCCTGACTCGTGTGTATTGAAAACATGCATGTATCTATCACATGACTCATGTTCACTTTGGGGTGGAGACAACATTTAAATATATTACAATTATGCCCTGTAAATCAAAAGGTCTTTTCTGGATATGCAAGTGTACAGCCTCTTTAACTGACCAGAACCAGTATATAGTCAGTGGCCTTCTTATCTGGAGAAACTTTCTGAAATTGGTCTCTTGCCCAATCAAAGCTGTAGCTATGGTTGGTGTAACAGGTTCAGTTAAGTTCGTGTTTGTGAGTTGTAATAGGTATAACTGGGTTTTTTTTGGTTTGTTTGTTTTGAGTTGGAGTCTCACTCCATCGCCTAGGCTGGAGTACAGTGGCACACTCACGGCCACCCCCGCGTTCACCTGTTGGGCTCCGGCGATCCTTCCGCCTCAGCCTTCCAAGTAGCTGGAACTACAGGTGTGCGCTACCATGCCCGGCTAATTTTTGGTTTATTGTAGAGACAAGGACTTGCCAAGTTGCCTGGGCTGGTCTTGAACCCACAGGCTCAGACAATTCACTCGCCTCGGCCTCCCAAAGCGTGGGATTACAGGCTGAGCCACCAAGCCTGGCCGGAGTTGTAATTGCTTTAGTATTGATTATCTTGAGGCCAGTGCTTGTTTAGCTGCTAGAGAAAAAGAAAATCATCGTGGCAGTTAGAACATTAGTTTATTCTTTTAATTAATCAATCAATCAATCAATCGAGTCAGAGTCTCACTCTGTCACCAAGGCTGGAGTGCAGTGGCACGTTCACGGCCACCGCAGCTTCTACTGGCTGGGCTCAGTCGATCCTTGTGCCTCAGCCTTCCAAGTAGCTGCAATTACAGGCATGTGTCACCACACCCAGCTAATTTTATGATTTACTGTAGAGATGAGGTCTTGCCATGTTGCTCAGGCTGGTCTTGATCCTCTGAGCTCAGGCAATCCTCTCGCCTCCACCTCCCAAAGTGTCGGGATTACAGGCGTGAGCCACCATGCCGGCTGCATTAGTTTATTCTTTAAGTGTAGTGTGCGTGACCTTAAACCTTGCCTGGCATGGCCTTAGGTCCTGCTTATAGTTTGGTATCTCATTGCCACAAAGAGTCAGTCTTATCGATCTCTATTTTAACATTAATGCTGGTAAATTTTTGTATTTAAAGCATGTAAGGAAGGAGATACAATGACACATAGCTGACTTCCTGCTTTCTATAGCCAGGAACTCAGTTTTAAGGTTTTTCTTGGGTCCCCTTGGCCACAAGGGGTCTGTTCAGTCGGTGCATCATTTAGGCCAGAGAAGCAGGTCACATGTACCATGACCTACTTGGCTGGAGCTAAGGAAGCAGCTTCAGGGAGAAGGGCAATGAAGATTTTATTTTTAGTTTACATCAGGAATGACACTTGACCCTCCTCCAAATACTCTTGCCCTAGTTTTTCTTAAAAACGCATAAAGATTTTATGTGTTGGGAGAACAAATGCTTATACATCTGAAATAAGGTGAGCTGAGGGTTAAACAGATCACTGAAAATCTGCTTTTATAATAAAAAGGAAGTTGTAATGGTAAAATATTAGGTGACAAGTAGACCTTTTAAAATCTGATTTATGAATATATGAGATAGAATGTTATCAATGCACATAAACTTGAAGGATGCTATTAAAAATTTTAAATTAAAAAAGGTTTGCATAGGACAAATTCTTAGGCTATAATATCTGCAGAATAGATTCTTTGAAACTTTCTTGAAAGGTGGAAGCTGGGCATAGTGGCTCAAGCCTGTAATCTCAGCACTTTGGGAGGCCGAGGTGAAGGGATTGCCTGAGCCCACAGGTTTGAGAACAGCCTGGGCAACTTGGTAAGATCTCATCTCTACAATAAATCAAAAAATTAGCCAGTCGTAGTAGCGAGTGCCTGTAGTTCCGGCTACTTGAAAGGCTGAGGCAGAAGGATCGCCAGAGCCCAGCAGGTCAACACTGGGGTGGCTGTGAGTGTGCCACTGCACTCCAGCCTGGGAGACAGAGTGAGACTCCAACTTAAAAAAAAAAAAAGAAAGAAAGAAAGGTGGAAGAATCTAAAGCATTTCAGAGATGTAAGTGAATAGAAAGGCATTTTTAAATCCTAACCAAGGGGGTATAATCCATTTAAAACATTCAAATTACAACTCATGCTGAAATGTGGTATTTCTAGTGTTTTATTCTGATTTTCAGGTATTATTCACTATATTTTGCTGGTTCACAACATCAGGGGAACCACACTGTGTGGGGTGGGGAAAGTAAATGCCCACTGAAATAAAACTGACAGCCTAGGGGAAAGCCTCCCGAACACTGGAGATAGGAATGGGATTTGGGCCCTCAACCTTGACTCTATCTAATTGATCTAAGAAGGGATCTGATTATCACCCAAGTGAACAGAAAGCAGGAATATATTTATACTACTATAATGTTTAAAGTTAGAACTCTGACTCATACTTCCAGGTATTCTGACATGGACATGACAAACAAAAAGAGGGAAAGTAAGAGAAATGGGCAGGTGGAGCCAGAATAATAAGGATTGCTATGGTTATTATGATTTAGTATTATGATTTACTTTTTAGAAATGTTTCAAACAAGCTATGTCATGCTATGGTCTTAATGTATGTGTTCCCTCCAAAATTCATATGCTGGAACTTAAACCCCAAGCTGATGGTACTAAGAGGTGGGGCCTTTGGGAGGTGATTAGACCATGAGGACTTGTCCCTTCTGGATGGAATTAGTGCCCTTTATAAAAGAGGTTTCCGAGAGCTGTCTGGCTCTTTTGCCCTTCCATCTCATCTACCACTTGAGAACAGAGCAACAAGGCACTGGCTTGAAGCAAAAAGTAGTCCTGATCAGACAGCAAATCTGCTGTCCCTCAATCTTGGACTTACCGGGCTCCAAATCTGAAATAAATACATTTTTCTTCTTTATAAACTACCCAATGTCGGGTATTTTGTAACAGCAACACAAATGGACTAAGACAGGGAGATTTGTACATGGTTCTAGGCTGCAGAACAGAATCTTGGGAGATAGTATTAAAGATGTGGGAGAGGGTGGCAAGTGATTGAGTAAAATCCTTCAAGGGTGGACGTTGAAAGAAATAATAGAATACTATTCGGCACTAGGAAGAAATGAGTTATCCTAAAGCCATGAAAAGACATGGAGGAAACTTAAATGTATCTATTACTAAGTTAAAGGAACCGATCTAAAAAGTTGGTTCCAACTATACAAAATTGTGGAAAAGGCAATGAGAGAGTAAAAAAGATGAGAGGTGGCCAGGAGTTGGGGGAAGGGACAGATAAACAGGTAGAACACAGAGGATTTCTAGGGCAATGACGCTACTCTGTATGATACTATAATGGTGAATACGTGTTATATACATTTGCCCAAACTCACAGAATGTACAACACCAAGAGTGAGCCCTCATATAAACTATGGACTCTGGGTGGTAATGATGTGTCAATGTAGGTTCATCAACTGTAACAAATATGCCACTTTGGTGAGGGATAGTGATAACAGAGGAGGCTGTGCATGTGTGAGGGCAGGAGGTATGAGAGAAATCTTGAACCTTCTGCTCAGTTTTGCTGTGAACCCCAAATTGCTCTTGAAGTCTTTTTTAGAAAAGCCGTATGGAGGAACTGGCTGAGTTTAAAAGAGAGAAGACCAAAACATGGAAACATCATAAGAAAACTAAATTTGCAATGGTAGAATGGCAGGGCACTTGTTTTAGAGCAAAAGGCAGCACTGAAGTTGAAGAAAATGGAATGCAAGATGAGGAGCAAGCTTGAGAAGATGCCCCCAAATGCAGAGAAAATATGTAAACAGAACAACTTGAGAGGAGATAATAGATGCAGAATAGGAAGGCCACTCATCTGGTGATAGTTATCCATCATATAAAAGGACAAATGACATTTCTGGGAAAAGTCTACAACAGAAGGAATAGAAGCAATAGTGGAAATCATAGTAGAAAGCACTGGCTGAATGAAAAATATTACTTTCTAATTAATTTCCTCTGTTACTGAGTTTAGGTCCCAACTTTAAGGGTGTAAGCAATGCATTGTAGTATACACTTTTTGACCATATAAATCTAACTCATTGAAAATTTAATTTGCTTTTCTCTTATTATGAAAGAAGTAGCTTCTTTTTGTGCTCGAAAGTAGCTTCTGTTTCATTTTCTGCAACTGTTTTTATCCTTTACCAGCTTTCTATCGCGCAGTTCGTGTCTCTTTTGTTTTGCTTTTCAGAAGTTTCTTCCTTGGTGACTTAGGGTCGCAGTATCAAAGCAGTTGCGGCAGAAGTGCCCCGCAAGAGTCGGGGGTTTTGCAAACCATCCCCGTTCTTACTTGAGCATGACGCTGTCCTCTTTCTTTGCAGGTCAATCCTAAACCACCAGTGACAGTTCTCAGTAGGGCGAGATGGCGATTTCCGTAGGCTGAGTTTGCTGGCAGGGAAAATAGGGAGCCATGACCCCGACGTGACTTGAACACGCAACCTTCTGATCTGGAGTCAGACGCGCTACCATTGCGCCACGAGGTCGCGGCCGGGCGTGGACTTTGGATCCTTAAGGCTCTTGCCTTCTGCACATCCCGGCCGCTTCCTTACAGAGATCTTTCGCTTTTCGAGCGAACTTCAGTTCACACCGAGAAGCAGTGCAGGGACGCGGCGGAGGGCTCGATCGTGCGGGACCG
>NW_007253564.1:2332-16413 GCF_000164805.1 Carlito syrichta | reverse complement strand
GGGGCGCGGCCGAGCGGGCCGGGTCTCCGCTGTCTCCGAGGGGCCCAGATCGCGAGGGAGAGGGGACGGGGCGGGGCTTATCCTCCGTCCCGGTGAGGTCAGACCGCCGCGGAGGAAGCGGCCGTGAAACCCGCAACGCGGCTCGGCTCGAAGAAGTGGGAGTTGGGAGGACGCCTGTGCTCCCAGGAGTTTCTGGCCCTACTGGAATGACTAAAGGAGGGGGAGGGACAGCTCTGAGGCACTTTGGAAGTGATTTTGTAATTTAGAATGAAAACAGAACGCTCTGAGCTCCACCCCACCCCAGTTAAAAAGCTAAAGCTTATTTTTTGAAAAATTGGATGATAGCAAAGTGCAATAAAAATCAAAACCAATAATTTCACTACTCGCTGCAGGCATTTTGATGTATTTCTTTATAGATTTCCTTCTCCCCAGATACACACAAGAGTCCACCTAGGGTCATTAAAAAAAATTTTTTTTGAGTCGAGGTCTCACTCTGTCTCCCAGGCTGGCGGGCAACGACACGACGACCACGTCTCACTGCAGCCTCCCTCTCCTGGGCTCAGGCGATCCTTCCACCTCAGCAGCCCGAGTAGCTGGGACTACAGGTGCGCACTACCAAGCCCGGACAATTTTTGATTTTTTTTTAATAGAGAAGAGGTTTCGCTATGTTGCCCAGGAGTCTCCAACGCCTGGGCTCAAGCAATCCGCTGGCCTCGGGCTCCCAAAATGCTGGGATTACAGGCGTGGGCTGCTGCGCCCGGTCCACCTATGTTTATTAAATCTTTTTTTTTTTATTGTAAAGTATAGCACAGTTACAAAACCAAAAATATAGCTCAATGAATTATCACAAAGTGAATACACTTGTCACCACCAGCCAGGTCAAGAAACAGAACTTGCCAGCCACCCCCAACCTCCAGGTAACAAACATAAACGCCTTCCTCTCCACAAAGCAACCACTCTCCTGACTATGGTATTCATTTTTTGGATTGTCTTTATAGTTTTATCATCCAAATGAACATACATTCATAAACACTATAGTTTAATTTGTCTGCTGTGTGTGACACTTTTAACCTTTGGTGGTTCCCACTCCATTTCCTTTTTCCTCACACCCTTTCTCCCATCTCCTTCTCCCTCCCCCATCCAAGGAAATGATGCGCCTCTCATAGTACATACATAACAGGGTTGCAGGTTGTATGTCTTTTTACTGATGATGTTGACCTCGATCTTGCGGTGTCTGTTGCGTTTCTATACTGTAAAACTACTATTTTTTTCTCTGTAATTAATAAATATCTTAGGGTCAATGCTATCAGGCTATGCAAATACTCTGTTTCTCCTCAAGCTTGCATCCACAAATTTTAGCATCCATCTGGACTGCAACAATTATTACTGTTTGCCTATTGGTGATTTTCTATTTCCCCCTTCCCTTCTGCATTTATCATTGTAATTTTCCTAAAGGAAAGAGCTGATCTTTCTCATTTACTTACATATTATGTATTTAATTATTTATTTGCATCAATACAGACGTGTGTATTTTTTAATTCATAGAAAACTGTTTTTATATTGTAGCTGGAAGTGTTCCTGTTTTGGGCATTATAAGCTCCTTCAGGTTGGCTCGTGTGTTCTTTTGACATGCCACCAACCTCTTTTGAACACTTTCTTACTTTATGGCACAAGATGTTCCAGGCTCATCTTGTATTTCCCCTGCCCCAGTAAAGGGTCGTTTCCTGTTGTTGGATTATGGTGTTCAGAAACCAAAATCTGGGTATTAGATGTACTCACTGCAATGTGATAGTGTTCCCCCTTTCCTTGGGAAACTTCCTTTCTCCAACAGAGAAAAACCAGCTCTCATTAGGTATAATATATACCATACAAATATATACTTATTATGAAGTATATCTGCAAATATATATTTATGTATGATAAATATATGTTAATATATACACGTATATGCGTGTCTGTTTCTAAATGACTAACCTATACCCCTGGGAGAAAAGACTCACTAAGAGGATTGCAAAACATGTGTACCGTTCTTTTTATCTTTAGCTTTGTCATTAGCTTTACAGTCAAATTATTGTCTTGTAAAGGGTTAGTTTTTTTCTTTCCCAAGCCCTTTACTCTTGGTTATGCCATTCATTCATACAGTTAGCTTATTTGTTACTTTTGTGTTCCATTTGTGTTCACACACACCATACACATACACAAACTCACACACACTGATTGATTTTAATTTTCTTTAAATTTTTGCATATGTGAAGCATTACCATAGTTCTAAGTGTCAGGGTTGTACAGGAGAGTATACTTATCACCTTTATTATCCAGACCCATTTCCCCATCTTTCCACCACTGCACCAACAACCCTGTAGGTAACTATTCTTTTCATTTTTGGGTTGATCCTTCATTTTTTTTTTTTTTTTTAAGTTGGAGTCTCACTCTGTCGCCCAGACTGGAGTGCAGTGGCCGCTCCCGGTCACCGCAGCCTTGACCTGCTGGGCTCCGGCGATACTTCCACTTCGGCCTTCCAAGTAGCTGGAACTACAGGTGCGTGCTACCACACACCCAGCTGATTTTTGATTTATTGTAGAGATGAGGTCTTGCCAAGTTGCCCAGGCAGGCCGCGAACCCACGGGCTCAGGCAATCCACTCACCTCAGCCTCCCCAAGCGAGGGATTACAGGCTGAGCCACCGAGCCTGGCATGGTTGATGCTTCTTGCATTCTTTTCCACAAATGGGCAGATACATGTTTATATTCTTGCATCGTCTTCTTACATAAAGGATAGTATACCATCAATACTCTTTTGTGCTTAGTTTTGCATTGTTCACTTACCATTTTGTCCTGAAAATCACTCCCTATCAGAACATTGAGATCTTCCTCAATTTTTTTACATCTACATTAGAAAGTACTGCCTAATCTAAAGTCATGAAGATTTACTCCTGTGTTTCTTCTAAGAGTATTATAGTTTTATCTCTTAGATCTCTAGCCCATTTTCAGGTAATTCTTTTTTTTTTCATAATCAATATTTTTTATTATGGTTTTGTGGAGTATCAGGTAATTCTTATATATGGTGTGAGGTAGGGGTCTAATTTACTCTTTTGTATGTGACTATCTGGATTTTAGCACCATTTTTAAAAAGACTGCCCTTTTTCCATTGAATGGTCTTCACACCTTCATTGAAAATCAATTTGCTTCTTATACTTTTTTGTTGCAATAAAATAACCATAACATAAAATTTACCATTTTAATAATTTTTAATTAAGTGTAAAGTTCTATGGCAGAACTTACAATACATTTACATTATCACACACCCATCAACATCATTCATTTACAGAATCTTCTCTAACTAAACCTCTATCTATTAATCTCTATTCCTTTCTATCAGCCTCTGGAAATAACAATTATACTTTCTGTCTCTATTAATTATAGTAGTCTAGGAACCTCTTATAAGTGGATTCATACAATATTTGTCCTTTTGTGACTGGCTTATTTCACTTAGCATAATATAGTCAAGGTCAAATCATATTGTAGCATGTGTCAGGATTTCCTTCCTTTTTAAAGTTGAATAATATTCCATTGTATGTATATAACTACATTTTATTTATTCTTTTATCTGTTGATGGACACTTGGATTGCTTCCAGTTTTTGGCTATCATGATGACACTGCTATAAACATTGGTGTGCAAAGATGTACTCAAATCCCTACTTTCAATTCTATTGATCATATACCCCAAAAAGGAACTGCTATTTCATATGGTATTTCTAAGTTTAATTTTTTGAGGAATCACCATACTGTTTTAAAATGCAGGTCAGGCATGGTGGCTTACACCTGTAATCCTAGCACTTTGGGAGGACAAGGTGGGAGGATTGCTTGAGCTCAGGAGTTCTAGACCAGTCTAGGCTAGCATACAATAAAAAAATTAGATGGATATGGTGTCTGTAGTCCCAGCTACTCAGGAGGTTGAGGTAGAAAGATCACTTGAGTCCAGGAGGTCAAGGTTGTGGTGAACCATGATTATGCCACTGCACTCCAGTCTCGGTGACAGAGTGAGACTCCCAACTCAGAAAAATGACTTTTATTTTATTTTATCTTATTTCATTTAAAATATGATCCACTCAGCAATTTGAGAGGCCAAGGCAGGAGGATTGCTTGAACCTAGGAGTTCGAGACCAGCCTGGGCAACATAGTAAGACCTTGTCTCTACAAATAATAAAAACATTAGCCAGGCATGGTGGCACACACCTGTTATCCTAACTACTTAGGAGGCCAAGGTGTAAGGATCACTTGAACCCAGGAGGTTGAGGCTGAGCTGAGCCATGAGCGTGCCACTGCACTTTAGCCTGGGAGACAGAGTGAGACTGACTTAAAAAAAAGAATCCCTCATATCTTTAGCTGACTCCTAAGATGTGCATGGTAAAAAGAAGAGAAATTCCATAAAAAGCAGCAGCAGAGGCTAAAGGAATGAGCACAGATTTTGGCATCTGCTCAGTACTGGAAAGACAGATGACAACTCAAGCTCAAGTCCTGCCAGATCAGAGAGGCTTGGTAAACACCTTGGAATTTCCACTGAGATGATAGAAGGAACAGGCTTTAGAAGTAAGGACCAGCCGGGCTCGGTGGCTCAGCCTGTAATTCCGTGCCTTGGGAGGCTGAGGTGAGTGGATTGCCTGAGCCCGCGGGTTCGAGACCCGCCTGGGCAGGCGAGACCTCATCTCTACCATAAACCAAAAAAATTAGCAGGGCGTGGTAGCAGCGCGCCTGTGGTTCTGGCTACTCGGAAGGCTGAGGCAGGGGGATCGCCGGAGCCCAGCGGGTGGAGGCTGCGGTGGCCGGGAGCGGCCACTGCACTCCAGTCTGGGCGACAGAGTGAGACTCCAACTCAAAAAAAAAAAAAAATAGAAGTAAGGACCAAACTGAAATAGATCAACTTTAACAAAGTCCAACGCCAGTTATCAATAAGATCAGGGTGATCTGTTAATATTCTAGCTATCTGCAAAAATAAAATGTATCCCCTTTTAGAGAAAGATATATCAGGGATTACTACAATTTTTAAAAATATGTCTGTCATCAAATGAAATGTTAGAAGTCATGCAGGGGGAAAAAAAGAATTAGTTAGCCAGACAGCAAGAACAAACAAACAAAAAAACAGACATAGGATTAGACCCAGAAGCAATTGAGCTATTGTAGTTAATGCTCAAGGACTTTAAAATAAATACTATTAATATCCTCAAGAAAAAAGAGAAAAGAATGAAAAATGCTAGCATATACCTAGAATCCTTATAAAAAGAGAACTAAAATTCCAGAAATAAAAAAATCTGATTAAAATGAAGAATTCAGAATATGGTTTTAATAGATTAAAAACAGCATAATGGATGTTAGATAACAGAAAAACAAGTAAGTAGAAAGTATCCAGTTTGATGCACAGATTGATAAAAAAAAGGATGGGAAATACAAAAAACTTTAAGAAACATCTGTAACATGGTGAAAAGTTCTAAACAATCTATTGTTGGAATCTTAGAATGGGAGAGAGAAAAAAATAAGGCAAAAGCAATATTTGAAGAAACCTGGCTGAGAATTTCCCCACAATAATGAAAGACATCATAATACAGTCTCAAGAAGCTCTACAAAACCTAACTATGATTTTAAAACAAACCAAAAACCTCTCCACACATCACAGTGAAAACTAATGGCAAATAGAAAATCTAAAAAGTTACCAAAAAACAAACAACAAAAACCCAAAAGAACTCACAACAGACTTCTTAGTAGAAAATCTGAAAGCCAAAGACAATGGGATGTCATTTTATTTTAGATACTTAAAAACACCCCAAAACCCTCAGAACCCAAAATGTCAGCCATGTGAAATGATCCTACAAGTGAATGTAATATAAAGATACTCCAGACATTTGAAAAGCTGAAATACTAGGATAGAATGCCAAAAGAGTTAATCAGGCAGAAGGAAAATGATTCTAATTGGAACATGGAACTTCAGGAAAGAATTAAGGGTACTACAATAGCTAAACATATGAGTAAACATAAACAAACACTGCTTAAAACAACAATAGTAATAATATCTTTTGGAGTTTAAAACACATATAAATAAATATATATGATAACAATGGAACAAAAGGCAAGGAATAAATGGAATCAAACTGTTAGTTTTTTCCCCATTGCTTTGAAATGGCAAAATATTAATTTCAAGAGTGGTCCAATAAGCAAAAATTCATGTGGAATTTTTAGGGCAATTATGTTCAATCATTTCAATCTCAGGGCCCTTTTATACTTTTAAAAATTATTGAAGAACCCAAAGAGTGTTTGTTTATGTAGGCTATATCTATTGGTATTTATTGCAATTGAAATTAAAATTGCAAAATTAAAAACACTTACTTAAAAAAACTACTACCTGATACTGCAGCAGACATAGTTTAATACACATATCTTCAAAACCAAAAATTAGCGCAAAGAATGGTATTGTTTTGCATTTTTGCAAATCTCTGTATTGTTTGACTGTCTTAGTTTGCAAGGGCTGCTATAAAAAAATAACACAGATTGGGTAATCTAAGGAGTAGAAATTAATTTTTCTCACAGTTCTAGAGGCTGGACGTCCAAGATCAAGGTGCCTGCAGAGTTGATATCTCTCCTTGGCTTGTCTATAGCTGCCCTTTGCTGCTGCTTCACATGGTAATTCCTCTGTATGAGCACACCCCTAGTGTCTCTTGGTATGTCCACATTTCCTCTTTGACAAAGACAGCAGTCCAATTAGATTAGGGTTCATCTTAATGGTCTCATTTTAACTTAATTACCCCTTTAAAGGCTCCACCTCCAAAAATACAGTGACATTCTGAGCTACTAGGGGTTAGGGTCGCAAGATATAAATTTGGAGTGGGGTACACAGTTTAGTTTATAACAATGGTTTAATACAAGATAGCTGGATTCTCTTATCTCTGTCTTCATTAAATTGTTTGCAATATCACATGTCATGTAGCTTCTGGAAAACATCATTATGCACACATGAGAAAAATGAGAGCAAAAAGGAAAATAATGTCTTAGATTTATTATGAAAATAGTTTGGGGAAACACTGATCTAGGGTAATCATTAAAATAACAAATGAATATGTATTAAATTGAACAGAGTAGAAAGTTAAAGAAAAAATATATATTTAAGACTAGTCAAGTGTAGTAGTGAGGAGGAGGAAAGAGTAGAACAAGGAGTTTAATCTGTAACTGACTGTGAATAATCGAGATAACACATTAGCTTCAGACAGCCTGAAAAATATTTGATTAATCCAAAGAAAAGTATAAAAGGAGAAATAAAGGAAGAAACAGATAAAACAGAAAACAAGATGACAGACTTAAACCTAACTACATTAATAATTGTATTAAATGTAAATTGGTTAAACATTCTAATTAAAATACAAAGATTGTCAGACTAGATAAACTAATATCCAAATATATACTGCTTTCAAGAGATGTACTTTAAGGATATAGATAAGCTGAGAGTAAAAGAATGGGAAAAAAGATATGCCATGTGCATTATTTTTCTACTGCTGTGTAACACATAACCACAAATAGTTGCTTAAAACAACTATCATTTATTAGCCTGTAGTTCTGTAGGTAAGAAGTCTAAGTTTGATGTGACTGGATTCTCTTCTTGGGTCTCAAAGGCTGAAATCAAGGGATCAAAGGGGTTGAGTACCATATGAAGACTGGGGAAAAATCCATGTCCAAGTTCACTCAACTTGTAAACAGAACTGAGTTTCTTGCAGTTTAAGACTGAGGTCTCCATTTTCTTTCTGTCAGTTACAAACTGTTCTCAGTTCCCAAAAGATGTCCACATTCCTTGACACATATCTTCAAAGCCAGCAATATAGTGCCTCTCACACTGAATATCCCCATTCATGTACTGAATGTTTTTCACCAGGAGAGTCTCAGTCTTTTTAAGGTCTCACCTGGTTATATTAGGCCCACTTAGGGCAGTCTCTTTAAGGTCAACTGATTTGGGAACTTAATTAAATCTATAAAATTTCTTCACAAAAGCACCCAGCTAAGTGTTTAAATAGCTAGGAACTGCATGTACTCAAGGCCTGGGAATCTGAGGACCATTTTAGAATTCTGCCTATTATACCTTGCACTCACCAAGAAAAAATTGTTTTTGTTATATTAACAACAGAAAAAATAAAGTTTATGGTAAAAATTATTAGAAATAAAGATATTTAATATTGTCAAAACGGTCAATTAAAAATATATATTATTACTAAAATTGGTATGTACTGAATAATATAGCTCCAAAATGTTTGAAATAATCATTGATCGAAATAAAAGAAGAAAAAGGTAAATCCAAAATCATAGTTGGAGAATTGAAGACACCATTCTTAGCTGCTCACAGAACAAGAAGAAAAATAAATCACTAGGAATATAGATTTGAGAAAAAAAATTAATCAATTTGATCTAATTAATATTTAAGAACATATATCTAACTGCAGAATTTTCAAGTGAAAATTTTTACTTCCATATTATTTTCAAGTGAATATGGAGCATTAACTAAAATAGACCAGAGGCTGGGCCATAAAGTAAGTCTCAACAAATTTCTAAGGATTGTAATAACATGTTATGTTCTTTGGCTACAGTGAAATTAAACTAGAAATCTATGATAAATAGTAAATTCATAAATACTTCACAATGAACACACCTCTAAATAGCCAAGGGTCAAAGTAGAAATTACAATGAAGAACATAAAATATTTTTAACTGAATGCTAATAAGAATACAACATATCAAAATCTGTGGACAGAAAAATTAGCTCAAAATGGAATGCAGGCCTACACATAAAATATAAAGCTATACAATTTCTAGGAAAAAGCACAAGAGAAAAACTTTCAGGATCCTAGAGTAGGTGAAGATTTCTTAGCTAAGACCCCAAAATTATGACAAAAATGAAATTATAAATTGATATCATCCAAATAAAAAATGTCTGCTCTTCAAAAGACACCACTAAGAAAATTAAAAGAGAAAATAAAGACTGAGAGAAAATATTTGCAACATGTATACCTGATAAAAGATTTGTATCTAGATTAAATAAGGAACATTTACAACTCAATAAAAATAAAACTAATAACCAATTCTTAAAATGAGCAAAAGAGATTTCAATAGATATTTCACAAGGAGAGACATAAAGGACATTGGCACATGAAAATGTTTAACAGAATCATCAGAAAAATGCCAACAAAAACCACCATGAAGCACTACTGCACACTTAGAAAATTTAAAAAGCAAGCAAACACAAAAACTATATAGTGAGTTGGTGAGGCAGAGAAATACACATTGTTGGCCAGTTGCAAAATGGTACAAACACTTTGGAAAACAAATTGGCAGTGTCTTATAAAGTTATACATATATTTGCCACATGACCCTGCAACTCCAAACATAGAAATTTATGCAAATAAAAATATATACCTACACAAAAATTTCTACGTGAATGTTCCTAGCAGATTATTCATAATAGCTTCAAATTGGAAACTGAAATGTTCATCAATAAGTGAACGAGTAAATTGTGGTAGTGTATGGGATGCTATTCAGCAATAAAGAGGATGAAATATTGATATAAATCACATGAATGAATATCAAAACTTTAAGCTGAGTGAAAGTAAATAATATAATAGTATACTATACAATTCTATTTATGTGAAAGTCCAGAAGAGATAATTGTAATCTATATTGCCAAAAAGTAGATTTATGGTTTCTTGGAGTCAGAGGTGGGGAGCATTGTTTGGGAAAAAAAAATACAGGAAAATTTTCAGGGTGATAAAAATGTTTGGTATTTTGTTTGTAGCAGTGGCTATACAGGTGTATAAATTTGCCAAAACTCATCCAAATGTAAAGTTAAATTGGGTGCAACTTGTATCACATACATTATGTTTCAAAAAAGGTGATAAAAAACCTATGACATACAGCTAAATAGGTACTTATGAGGAAATGTATAGTGGTACATACAAATATTAACAAAAAAGAAATGTTGAAGATGAATTGCCTAAGATTTCATTCCAGGAAGCTAGAAAAAAAAAAAACAAAAACCCAGTAAATAATAATCAAATAAAACACATAGAAGGAAATAAAAGAGCATCAATCAATGAAAAAGAAATAAGCTGTATAGTAATTGGGGGCAGACTTTTTAACAAAAGGATTAATAAAACATTAAATCCTCAGAAAGCCTAATCAAGAAAACAAAAAGAGAGCCCAGAAATTACCAACATCAGGACTGAAAGGGGAATATCATTTTAGATCCTGCAGGTATTAAAAATATAATAGGAAGCCGGGCTCGGTGGCTCAGCCTGTAATCCCACGCCTTTGGGATTTGAGGTGAGTGGATTGCCTGAGCCCGCGGGTTCGAGACCCGCCTGGGCAGCGAGACCTCATCTCTACAATAAATCAAAAAATCAGCCGGGCGTGGTAGCGCATGCCTGTAATTCCAGCTACTCGGAAGGCTGAGGCGGAAGGATCGCCGGAGCCCAGCAGGCGAGGCTGTGGTGGCCGGGAGCGGCCACTGCACTTCAGTCTGGGCGACCGAGTGAGACTCCAACTCAAAAAAAAAAAAAAAAAAGGAGATATTACAAACTATTTTAAGTCAGTAATTAGATATTTTGATGAACTCATATGAAAATTTTTTTATAGAATCGAGGTCTCACTCTGCAGTAGCACAATCATTGCTCACGGCAGCCTTGAACTCCTGTGCTCAAGGAATCCTCCCACCATGGCCTCCCAAAACTCTATGATTACTAGTGTGAGCCACTGTGCCTAGAAGACACATTTTGAAAAAGAACCTACCAAAACTTACAAAAGAGATTTAAAAAATCTGAATAATCCTATGTTTATCAAAGTAATTGAATTCATAATTTAAACTTTCTTACAAAAAATTTCTGGTCCAGATGGCTTCATGGGTGACTTTTACAGAAAACATTTATGGCAAAAATAATACCAATACCAATAACACCAATCTTTCAAACACTCTCCTGGAGGGTCAAAAGCAAACAAAAAGGAATTCTCTCAATTCACTTTCTGCGCCCACCATAACTCTGATACAAAATCCAGTGAGGCTATTAAAAGAAAGAACACATACAAGACAATGTTGACATTAACATAAAATCCTATATAAATTTTTGGCAAATTTAATTCAACAATATAGAAAAAAGATGATAGTGACTAAATGAAATCTACTCTAGGAATGCAAAGTTGCCTTGATATTAAAAAAATCACTTCCTATAGCTTAACCTTTAGGACAAATGCTGTTATGATACTACTTATATGAGATACCTGGAGTAGCCAAATTCATAGAAACAAAAAGGATGGTGGTTTTCAGGGTTTAGGGGTGGGGTAGGAAATAGAGAGTTATTGTTTAATGGGTAATAAGTTTCAACTTTGCAAGATGAAAAGAGTTCTGAAGATGGATGGTTGAATATAATACCACATGGTTAACTTAATACCACAGAATGGTATACATAATAATGGTTAGGGTGATATAGTTTATATTATGTACATTTTACCACAATTCAAGAAGATTAAAGATTAAATCAACCCAAATACTTCAAACACATATACAGAATAAGAGAAACCATAATCATCGCAATAGTTGCAAAAAATGTATTTGATAAAACCAACACCTGTCCATAATAAACCTCAGAAAACTAGGATTTGAGAACTTCCTTAGTCTAATATAAATTATCTAAAAGTTACACCTATCATACCAAATGGAAAAATTTTATTTATTATTTATTTATTTATTTATTTATCAGTCTCACTCTGTCTCCAAGGCTGGAGTACAGTGGCATGATCATGGCTACCACAGCCTTGACTTGGGGTTCAGGCAATTCTTTTGCCTCAGCCTTCCAAGTAGCCTGGCCTACAAGTGTGCGCCACCATGCCTAGCTAATTTTTTGGTCTATTGTAGAGATGAGGTTTCACCATATTGCCCTTGCTGGTCTTGAACTGGGCTCAGGCAATTCTCTTGACTCAGTCTCCCAACATGCTGGGATTATAAGTGTGAGCCACTGCACCAGGCAAATGTTTAGATTACCTTTAGATTCTGGGAAAAGGCAAGAATGTCTAAAATCATTACTTCTGGAGGTCCTAGCCAGTGCAATGAAGCAAGAAAAAAATGGTATAACAATGATAAAGAATGAAGTAGAATTAATTTTACTTTACCACAAATAACATAGACACAGAAAATCCAAAAGAATAAACAAGACATTACAAATAAGTGAATTTAGCAAGGTCACTGGATATAAGGTCAGATTTTTAAAAATTTGCAAACATACATATGAGATATATCTATATTGTGGCAACAATCAGCAAGTGAAATTAAAATGACAGCATTTATGATATTAAAAAAATGGTACTAATCCAACAAAGCTTCTACAATTGTAAAAATACAACTTATTGCAAAAATATAAAAATTGCTGAAATTAAAATACCTACATAAATGAAAATGTTTGCTATCCTCATAGATTGAACGTCTCAATATTAAGATGTTCATTCTTTCAGAATTAAATCCCAGGGTAATTGAAAAAAAAAATCATTTAACAACGTATATGAAAATGCCAAGGACCTAAAATAGTAGTGATGATCTTGAACAAGAAACACAATTAGAAAACATAAACAGTTGACCCTTGTACAACACATTTTTGAACTGTATGGGTCTATTTACATGTGGATTTTCTTCTACCTCTGCCACTCCTGAGACAGCAATATCAATGCTCTTCATTCTCCTCCTCAGCTTACTCAATGTGAAGAGGATGAGGATGAAGACATTTATGATGATCCACTTCCACTTAATGAATAGTAAATATTTTTCTCTTCCTTATGCTTTAGTGTTTTTCTTTAGCTTAAGAATACAGTATATAATACATACAGCATACAAAATATGTGTAAATTGACTGTTTATGTTACTGGCAAGGCTCAGTCAACAGTAGGTTATCCATAGGTGTTTTTGGGGAATCAAGTTACATATTGATTTTTTTTTGGCTGTATGAGGGATTAACATCCCTAACCCCTGTGTTGTTCAAGCGTCAACTATACTATCAATTTTCATTAAGGGCATTTGGTATGGGTACAATAATAAACAAATAGAATAATCAAATAGAATTGTCCAGAAGAACCTCACATATATGATAATCTGTTTTATTATAAATGTACCACTACAATACAAGGGAAATAGGAGGAAAATACCTTTCCTATAAATGGTGTTGAATAAATTCCATATTTATATGAAAAAGATAAATCTGACCTCTACTTCATACCACACATAAGTATTTCAGATGGAATATAGACAAAGTGAAAAGTAAAACAGTAGATATGTCGAAAAAAATGTTGACAAATATCTTTATGACCTTGAGTTAGGGAAATATGTGCATTTTCTATCATTTGGAGAGCAAAAGGGCAAGCTGTAGATGAGATATTTGCAGTATAAACATCTAAAAAATATACTTTGTATCCAGAATTCACAAATGTCAAAAAGGTCAGAGTTCCCAAATACAAAATGGGCAAAAGTCTTAAATAGATGCTTCTCAAAAAAGATATTTAAAAAGCCAATATGCCTCTAAAAGGGGGCTCAACATCATTATTGACTGAGGAAATGCTAATTAAACCCATAATGAGATACCCATACACACAAATACCAGGCTTTAGTACTTCACCACTCCATTCACTCCATTGAAACTGCTCTAGTTGGGTTGGCCTGTCATCGTCATCCCCTAACCCAATGGACACTTTTCAGTTCTCAGGTCATTTAAACCTGCTGACCATGCTCCTTTTCTTGAACTGCTTCCCTCAAAGGCAGGGATGGGATGAAGAGTTTAGGTTTAGATGTGGTGAAGGAGGCAGAAAGGAGCAACAAACAGAGTTGGCATCATGGCCATGACAATTGTTTGACAGCAGAGCTTCTTAAAGATAGTATTTCAAAGTCTGACTCAAAACTTTTCAGTCAGAAAGTAGTACATTAACAATCTTCAATGACAATAAATATCTTAATAACAGTTGATACATTTCACTATTAAAATTCAATCAGAAATGGTCATCTTAACCACAAGGTCAAATTATTCAT
>NW_007253564.1:0-730 GCF_000164805.1 Carlito syrichta | reverse complement strand
AAAAATAATAAATCAAAAATCTAAAAAGAGATTTACTATAAAAAATAAAAAATGTGGCTTTTATTAAAATGTATAAAGACAAATGTTAGATTAAGAAAAATATTTGCTACACAAATGACAAGAAATTAATATCTAAAATAGGTTTGTAAGAAAAGGCAGATAAACCAATAGAAAAATAGACACATATATATGCACAATTAATCAAAGATAATTTGTTGAATGAGTAAAGTATGAAATCTGATGGCTTTCATTTATTCATTATTTTTCTCTAGTGTGAGTTTTGTTAATAGAGTCTCTTTAATGTGTATTTTCTGGTTAATTTCTAATGAGGATGCTCCTATTTACATAAAATATAGTCTATAAGATTCTTCTTATGGAGTTGACATCAGGATGAATAGTTATTGTTCTCTATATTAACTGAATTTCTCTTTGATGTATTCTTTGATGTACAGTAAGGCTTGAACTACTCCTGAAGGCTTTTCCACATTCATTACATTTATAGGGTTTTTCTCCAGTATGCATCCTCAAGTGTACAGTAAAGTCTGAGTTAGTTCTGAAGGCTTTTCCACATTCTTCACATTTATAGGGCCTCTCCCCAGTATGAATTCTCTGATGTAGTGTTAGCTGTGATAAAGTAATACAACCTTTTCCACATTCCTTACAGGTGTAGGGTTTTTCTCCAGTATGCGTTCTCCAATGCACTGTAAGGTACGAACCCCTCCTGAAAGTG
>NW_007253563.1:266162-267675 GCF_000164805.1 Carlito syrichta | reverse complement strand
AGTGTCCATGTCTTTGTGGGTTTTGGGGGGACTTTGTTGGTGTCAAAGTTTATTTTTATTCCACTGTGGTCCGAAAAGGTGCATGGTAGAATTTCAGTCCTTTTAAATTTGCTTATGCTTGATTTGTGTCCAATTATGTGGTCGATCTTAGAATATGTTCTATGCGGTGATGAGTAGAATGTGTCTTCTGTGGTCTTTGGATGGACTGTTCTGTAGGAATCAATTAAGTCCATTTGGTCCAGAGTCTCATTGAGGTTCCGGATCTCCTTGTTGATTTTTTGTACTGATGATCTGTCTAGTGTTGTGAGTGGTGTATTAAAGTCCCCAGTTAGGATGGTGTTAGAGTCAATGTCTTTCTTTAGTTTTCCTAGAAGTTGCTTTATGAATGTTGGTGCACCTATGTTGGGTGCATATATGTTTAGGATAGATATTTCTTGTTGATGGAGTGAACCTTTTATCATTATGTAGTGGCCCTCTGTATCTTTTTAAATTTTTGATAGCTTAAATGGTATTTTGTCTGAAATTAGGATTGCGACTCCTCCTTCCTTTTGTGTTCCATTCGCCTGAAAATTTGTTTCCCATCCTCTTACTTTGAGTCTGTGTATGTCCTTTCTAGTGAGATGGGTCTCTTGAAGGCAGTATATTGTTGCATGGTGATATTTTATCCATTTTGTCATTCTATGTCTTTTCAGTGGTGCGTTTAGTCCATTCACATTCAGACTAATTATTGAAATGTGAGAGTTCATCCCTATCATGGAGTTCTTATTGAGTTGTTGTTCTTCCACTTGGTTTTTTCGTTTTTCTTTTTCGTTTTTTTTTTTTTTTTTCTTTCTTTTGGTTTTGGTGTTGGTTTGTGTATATTTTATTCTTTTCCCTGTACTCTTGTGAAGAACGTTGTTCTTTTTTCCTTTTCTTCTGTGTTTAGTACTTTCTTAAGTGTTTCTTGTAGAGATGGTTTGGTGGCAGCATAAGTTCTTAGGGATTGGATATCTGGGAAAGATTTTAATTCTCCCTCACTGATGAAGCTTAGCTTGGCCGGGTAGGTTATTCTTGGTTGAAATTGTTTATCGTTTAGGACTTTGAAGATAGGGCTCCAAGCTCTCCTAGCCTGCAGGGTTTCTGCAGATAAATCTGCAGCTATTCTGATTGGTCTTCCATGGTAGGTGATCTGGCCTTTTTCTCTTGCTGCCTTTAGGATTTTTTCTTTTGTGCCTACTTTATTTAGGCGAATTATTATGTGTCTAGGAGTTGGTCTTCTCATTTGTTGTCTTGCGGGGGTTCTCTGAATCTCTTGTGTTTGAATTTTTGTATCACTGATTAGATAAGGGAAGTTTTCTGGAATGATCTCATGGAAAGTTTGTTCCAACGTGGTCTCTGTTTCTTTTTCTGCCTCAGGGAGTCCGATTATTCTTAGGTTAGGCCTCTTGAGGTAGTCACTCATCTCTTGAAGGTTTTGTTCTGTCTTTTTGAGCTTATTTTCTGTGTTTTTAAGAGTTTGGGTTATTTCTATATC
>NW_007253563.1:246861-265848 GCF_000164805.1 Carlito syrichta | reverse complement strand
CTTTGCAGTTTGAGACCCTTCATTCTGGGGGCTTTTCATTGTTTGCATTCCAAAGTCAGTTTTCTCAGTGTCTGCTCTCCCAGGCGTCTGGGAGAGACCCATACTCTTCTTTTGGTTTTTCTTCATTACTGTAGATTTTTCTCCCTCTCCCCGTTTCCCTCCCCTTCTTCAATTCTGTTTTTGAGGGAAGGTGGGGTTGCTTTTATTTCTCTTCTGCAATGACCTGTTCTTCCTTATGAGGGTCTTCTGGCTTTGTTCACTTTTCCCTCTGCTTTACAGTCTGTCTCTTCAGCAGTATGTAGTCTTGGTCCGTTCAGAGAATCTCACCAGTTCACCTATGCTGTCGCCATCTTGCTTCTCCCTCTCGAAAGCTGGCTTTTATGGAATATCTCCATGCAAGTGTCCATAATGTATCCCCATAATATGATTTTTCATATGTTGGTTTTCTTTTCTTTTTTTAGTTTTTTCACTTTTTTTTTTTTTTTTTGAGTCAGAGTCTCACTCATGCTCACAACTACTGCAGCCTCAAACCCTGGACTCAAGCAATCTTTCCACCTCAGCCTTCCAAGTAGCTGGAACTACAGGCGCATGCCACCGCACCCAGCTAATTTTATTTATTATAGAGACAACGTCTCACTATGTTGCCCAGGCTGGTCTCCAGCCTCTGCACTCAAGCAATCCTCTTGTCTCTGCCTCCCAAAGTGCTGGTATTATAGGCGTGAGCCACTGCATCCAGCTGTCAACATTATTGCTTATAGTTAGCTATGCTGTTTACTTCATCTGCATCATCTTCGATGCTGGATGATGTTTAGAGACTTTTAGGGAGTTCTTATTCACTTTTGCAAGTTTGTTTTGCAAGTTTGACTCCACGAAAGTGTATGGTCACAGCATTGACTGCATATAACCATTGTTCATGTAGGTACAAATGTTGCAACTTCCCTAATAAAGGGACAGTTATCCTTTTTTTGTATATCTGCAACTATGAAAAATAAAATTTCTCAAGATCTCAGCTGTTTCTGTGACTGCATTTGAGGGGTGACCTATCCAAGTTTTTCACTGATCTCCTCAAAAGGCATAGTCCATCCACCACGGCGTTTCAGTTAATTTCAGTTATAAAGCTGGATGCACACGATGACCAACCACAGCAGGGTTTTTTGTTTGTTTGTTTTGTTTGCTTTTTTGGGTTGGAGTCTTACTCTGTCGGCCAGGCTGGAGTACAGTGGCACACCCACGGCTACCACATACTCGACCTGCTGGGTTCAGGTGATCCTTCCGCCAAAGCCTTCCCAGTAGCTGGAACCACAGGCATGCAGTACCACACCTCACTAATTGTTTGATTTATTGTAGAGATGAGATCGCACCAAGTTGCCCGGGCTGGTCTCGAACCTGTGGGCTCAGGCAATCCACTCGCCTCAGCCTCCCAAAGTGCTGGGATTACAGACTGAGCCACCAAGCCCGACCTGATCTATTTCTTTATGAACACGGTTCATCTGTTCCTAAGTGTTACACCGGAGTGACTGTTCATATACCTGAATGTTTATGCTTGCATAAATAGGTATTCTAATATTGCCTAGTTTATTGTATAAAGTGGCTTATAAAGTGTTCTGCCATGTTTCTCTGTGTTTCTCAAATAATCCACTTTTTAAAATGTAAATAAAGGTCAGGCCTATAATCCCAGTACATTGGGAGTCCGAGGTAAGAGGATTGCCTGAGCCCACGGGTTCGAGACCAACCTGGGCAACATGGAGAGACCTGATCTCTGCAATAAAATTTTTTTAAAAAATTAGCCGGGCATGGTGGCAGCTGTAGTTTCAGCTACCTGGAAGGCTGAGGCAGAAGAATCACCTGAGCCCAGTAGGTTGAGGTTGCAGTGGCCGTGAACATTCCACTGCACTCCAGCCTAGGTGACACAGTGATACTCCAACTCAAAAAAGCAAAATAAAATAAAATGTAAATAAATTTTTTTTAGTAAGAGTCTCTCTGTCACCTAGGCTGGAGTGCAGTAGCACACTCACAGCCACCGCGACAGCAACCTGCTAGACTCAGGTGATCCTTCTGCCTCAGTCTTCCAAGTAGCTGGAACAATAGAAGCACGCCTCCACACCCAGCGAATTTTTTGATTTATTGTAGAGACGAGATCTCTCCATATTGCCCAGGCTGCTCTTGAACCCCTGAGCTCAGGTACTCCTCTCGCCTCTGCCTCCCAAATTGCTGGGATTATAAGCATAAGCTACCATGCTTGGCTTGGAGACATTTTTTATTGTCATGATTGGTGGAGTCAGGGGCCTACTATGGGCACCAGGTAGACTAGGAACGCTGCCCAAGATCTTACAATGCAGGGTAGCTTTCCCTCACAGTAACGAATATTTGGGTCGGGTGCAGTCGTTTATGCCTGTAATCCCAGCATTTTGCCTAGGCCGGAGATCACTTGAGCCCGGGACCAGCCTTAGGCAACACAGCAAGACCCTATCTCTTCAAAAATATAAAAAAGTGAGCTGGGCATGGTGGCATGTCACTATAGTCCCAGCTACTACTCGGCAGGCCGAGATGGAAGGATTGCCTGAGCTGGAGTTTGAGGCTGCGGGGAGCTGAGTGTGCCAGTGTACTCCAGCTGCAGTCTGGGCGAGAGTGTATAATTCTGACCAGACCCACCCCTGCAAAAAAAGAATGACATGATGGCCTGGGCGCAGTGGCTCACGCCTATAATCCCAGCACTTTGAGAGGCTTAGGCAAGAGAATTGCCTGAGCAAACGGGTTTGAGGGTAGCCTGGACGACTTGGTGAGATCTCATCTTTACAACAAATCAAAAAAATTAACCAGGCATGGTGGCATATGCCTGTTGTTCCAGCTACTCGGAAGGCTAAGGCGAAATCACCTGAGCCCAGCAGGTCAAAGCTGCAGTGGCAGTGAGCGTGCCACTGAACTCCAGACTGGGCGACAGAGTGAGATTCCAACTCAAAAAAAAAAGAACAGCCGGGCTCGGTGGCTCAACCTGTAATCCCGTGCCTTTGGAAGGCTGAGGTGAGTAGATTGCCTGAGCCCACGGGTTCGAGACCCGCCTGGGCAGCGAGACCTCATCTCTACAATAAATCAAAAAATCAGCCGGGCGTGGTAGCACATGCCTGTAATTCCAGTTACTGGGAAGGCTGAGGCGGAAGGATCGCCAGAGCCCCAGCAGGTTGAGGCTGTGGTGGCCGGGAGCGGCCACTGCACTCCAGTCTGGGTGACAGAGTGAGACTCCAACTCAAAAAAAAAAAGAAAGAAAGAAAGAAAAAGAATGACTTTGGTTCAAAGTGTCACTGGTACCGAGATCCTGGTGTCGTGATTACTATATACAGTAAACCTAGTACTGAAGTATTTCATATTTTAACCAGGAACTTGTAGTTTACTACCTTAATTCAAAGGCATATCCCTCTGATCAAGAGGATCACAGTGCAGGAACTAGCTCAAAAGAATAAGCTCATACCTGTAATCCCAGCACTTTGGGAGGCAAAGGTGAGAGGACTGCCTGAGCCCACGAGTTTG
This sequence comes from Carlito syrichta, assembly GCF_000164805.1. Classification (NCBI taxonomy): domain Eukaryota; kingdom Metazoa; phylum Chordata; class Mammalia; order Primates; family Tarsiidae; genus Carlito; species Carlito syrichta. Next base: position 262,323 of record NW_007253563.1, on the reverse strand, counting down.
AGACCAGCCTGGGCAACTTGGTGAGACCTCATCTCTACAATAATCCAAATAATTAGCTGGGTGTGGTAGCATGCACCTGTAGTTCCAGCTACTTGGAAGACTGAGGCAGAAGGGTCGCCTGAGCCCAGCAGGTGAAGGCTGCAGTGACCATGAGAGTGCCACTGCACTCCAGCCTAGATGACAGAGTGAGACTCCGACTCAAAAAAAAAAAAAGAAAAAGAAAAAAAGAAAAGAATAACAGTGTTCCCGTCTAGCTTGTGAAAGTCAGTGTCCGCGTCTGACAGCCGCATCTGGGAAGCAACCAGCATTTATTTCACATTGCACCACCATAGCAACCTTTCTGTTTTGGAGCCAAACTAGGAAATGTTGACATAGAACCATAGCTTGTGACCTTGACCTCTAGGAGGGAGTTTTCCCAGCCTGAGGATGGCTTGCCATTAGTGCACCCTTGACAATATTTACACTCTCACCTGTAGAACTTGGTCAGGGAGCAGAGGACAGATGGCTCGGCTGGCCTCAAGTTTATAGAAGTGGCCCCACAGAAGGCTTTGTTTCTTCCTGCTGTTGGCTGAGCTGCTCACCACCCAGCCATTACTCCAGGCAGGAGCGGGGGCTGCTTCTTGTCGGACCATGAGGGCTTTTAGACCTCAGCCCTGTTTGTTCTCCCATGGGAAATTGGAATCAGACCCTCGGAGCCCACTTCTGTACTGAAGCCATTGTCCTTGACTTTGGTGGGGGAGTTTCCACTGCAGCCATGAAAAGGAGCGCCAGAGAAGACAAATTACGCATTTGTTTGAAAGGGAAAGGGCTACAAATCAATATTGGGGGGACGAGGGGGAAGAGAGGGACAAAGGTCAGAGGCAGGAATGAGGGGAAGTCAGAAGAGCCTGTGGCCCTGCAAGCAGGACAGGAAGCATTTAAAACTAAACTCCACTTTTTACACCCAAAAATATAAAACTGTCCATTTTCATTAAGGATGAAGCCAATGAAATCTAGATGGTGCCAAATAATTAATGACTTTTAATAACCCTAATAAATTTGGATTTCATCAAAACCATGTTGCCTATCACTGGTGATCGCTGGCAGGAATGGGGGACCCAGAAAGGGGGGGCTTAACACCTGTATAAAGCTGGACGCAGCTGACATCTTTCCCAGGTACATCAATTACAATTAAATAGTAATAAGAATGCCAAAATGGACGGCTTTAGCACTTGGATATGGAGGCCCTTGCATTTAAAATTAAATCCATTAATTGTAACTACTGTACTTTTGTGATCCCACAGGTAGTGCACAAACTAATTCATTGCTTTGGCAATCACACCAGTCTTTGTTCATTAAAGATCTTGATTTATTTCTTGTGGGGAAGTCTGCACGTGTGTGCCCAAAATCACGCTGATAAAGGGTCATTAGATCATTTTGTTCCAGACAGTTAGAAACTGATCATGAAATATGCCTCAGAATCTGGATCAGAATTGACTGGGAGAAGATGCAGGAACCATCTACAGGGACCACGGTGCCTCATGACAGCCAGACTTCTGGAAGCCCAAGGAAGGAGGCATGGTTCCTCTTGCCTGTGCAGCGAAAATTTATTTTAAAATAAAAGTTTTTTAATGGTGCTTAGCAGTTTTTCTGATGACTCCAGGTGGCAGCCATTTTGATTCATCAGTCTTGACATTGGCAGGGAGCAGGAGGCAGAGATGAGAAACTGGCCTCCAACCAGCCCATGCAGGCTTGTCTGGAGGAGGGATGGGGCTTGAATAACAACGCCCACAGGGGCACTTGGGCAGATGAGAAAAAGGCACCCCTTCCTGGCAGGCGTGGTCCCACTTGGCACTCATGGTCTTGGTGCTGGCCCCCTGTGTGGCCAGTGGGGGCAGAGGGGCAGCCCAGCTCAAGGGCCCTGGATTTCACTCTGAGGAAACAGTGCCAGCCACAGACTCCAGCAGGGTAGTGCCCTGTCGGACGTGCCTTCTGGGGACGCAGGTGGCCCTTGGAATGGCAAGAGCGGCACCTAAGAGACCGCAGGGCTGCTCCCAGGCGTAGGCAGTGCAGGTGGTGGCCAGGTCTTCAGCCAGTGGGCAGGACTGGTGGTGGGTGACCTGACAGTACAGGTCAAGGGCAGAGGGAAAGAGAAGACAGCACGAGAGGAGCAGTGTCCCCAAGGTGAGAAGTGGTCCAGGGCAGGAGAGTTGTCAGAAATGCCAAGGCATGGCCGGGTATGGTGGCTCACACCTATAATCCCAGTACTTTGGGAGGCCGAGGTGAGAGAATTGCCCGAGTCCACGGGTTCAAGACCAGCCTGGACAACTTCACGATACCTCATTTCTACAATAAATCAGAAAAAAAAAATTAGCCAATTAACCAGGCATTGTGGCACATGCCTGTAGTTCCAGCTACTTGGAAGGCTGAGGTGGAAGGATCCCCTGAGCCCAGCAGGTCGAGACTGCAGTGGCCGGGAGCAAGCAACTGCACTCCAGCCTGGGCGACAGAGTGAGACTCTGACTCAAAAAAAAAAAAAAAAAAAGAAAAGAAATACCAAGACACTGGGCTTACAATGATGGAGTAGGGGGCTATGTCTGGAGCTAGGGTGAGAGGATGCACAATCTAGAGCCAGAGTAGGAGTGGGGATACTTCCTGGGAGTCAAAAGTGAAAGAAACCCAGAAGGGGAGGAGACCCAAGACTTGACGAGGTGTGTGGTGAGTGTGTGTTCCTGTGTGTGGAATGTATCTGGTATGCCGTATGCACATGCAGTATGTGGTTTGGGAGACTGCATGGTGTATGTATGAACGTGTGTAGTATGTGAATTTGTGTGTGGTGTGTGTGTGTGTGTGTGTGTGTGTGTGTGTGTGTGTGTGTGGTGTGTGGGATTTGTACTTGGTGTGTATGGTGTGAGTGTTGTGTGTGTGGTATGAGTGTGATATGTGTGTTAGTGTGTGTGTGGTGTGAGAGTTTGCACTATGTATTTCCAGACATTTTTCTATGCATTTGCCCACCTATATAAGCCAGAAATTTTAAACATGGAAGAGATCACAGTGTGGGCATTTTTCTGTGACTTCCTTTTTGTGACACATGATATGTCTTAGGAATTCCTTCATATCAGTATCTATTGATCCGTGTCTTTCCTTTGTCCCACACAGTGTCTGTGGTACTCATGCATGTACGTGTATCAGATGTGTGTATGTATGCATAGAAATCTCATCTACATGGGATTATGCATGTGTGCTTACCTTGTGTTGTGTTGCATATTTTTCTTTCTTTTTTTTTTTTTAAGAGTCTCACTCTGTCGCCCAGGCAGGAGTGCAGTGGCACACTCACAGCCACCACAGCCTCAACCTGCTGGTTCAGGCCCTCCAAGAAGCTGGAACTACAGGCGTGTGCCACCATGCCCAGCTAATCTTTTGATTTATTGAAAAGATGAGGTCTTGCCAAGTTGCCCAGGTTAGTCTCCAACCCCTGTGCTCAGGCAATCCTCTCGCCTCTGTCTCCCAAAATCCTGGGATTACAGGCATGAGCCACCGTGCCCAGCATGTTGCATATTTCTTTAGACCAGTTCTCTGATGATGGACTCAGGTTGCTCCTAGATTTTGACTGTCAAAAAGGTTGCCGTGAGCACTCTTGTCTGTGTTCTGCTGTGTGGTGTGCAGAATGCAGCTTCCCACTCAGCCACCACAAACTCCAGACCCTGTCATGCTTGGTCTTCCTCCTGCTGGTCCTTCTTGGCTGTCCTTATGTCCCTAACACAGTCTTTCCCTATCTGACCTGTGGGAATGGACCAGATGCCCTCAAATTGTGATGTCAGTTCATTGTGTTTCCTTGAACGTGACAGTGAGCTTTGCCAGAACAAAATTCCCCGGTCGTACCACACAGTAGGTGCTGAAAAAAATGCCTTGCTCAGTGACTTGAACTGAATGGTACTGTTCCTGCCTGGTCTCAGAGACCCATATGATTTTTGTTGGCAAGACATTTCTTTTTTTTTTTTTTTTTTTTTGAGTTGGAGTGCAGGCTGGAGTGCGGCGGCACACTGGCGGCTACTGCGGCCTCAATTTGTTGGGCTCAGCCAATCCTTCTGCTTCAGCCTTCCAAGTAGCTGGAACTACGGTGTGAGCCACCACACCTGGCTGATTTATTATTTATTGTAGAGATAAGGTCTCCTCAAGTTGCCCAGCTGGTCTTGAACCCATGGACTCAAGCAATGCTCTCATCTCAGCCTCCCAAAGTGCTGGGATTACAGGCTTGAGCCACCGTGCAAGATTTCTATGACCAATGTGCAAAGTTATCTAATGAAATTTCGGTCCCTGATTGACAATGGCTTGAGTTGTGCTTTTTCAACTTTAGGATGGTGCCAAAGTGCTGCAGATTCAGCAGAAAGCAGGACAACACTCTCTCCTGACGCTGGGCAGCAGCAGCAACCAGAGCGACCATGAGGGTGAACAACCTGTACTCTGCAGTGGGCTGCACCAGCTGTGGGCTAGTGTCAGTGTCTGAGCACCTTCAAGGTAGGCTGGGGTAGCCATGATGTACTTACTGTAGGGCAGGTGTATTAAAGGCATTTTCAGCTGGGCGTAGTGACTCACTCCTATAATCCCAGCATTTTTGGAGGTGGAGCCTCGAGGATTGCCTGAACACAAAGGTTTGAGATCAGCCTGGGCAACTTGGCCAGACCTTGACTCTACAATAAATCAAAAAATTAGCTGGCATGGTGGTGCATGCCTATAGTTCCAGCTATTTGGAAGGCTAAGGCAGAAGTATTACCTGAGCCCAAAAGGTCGAGGCTGTGGTGACCGTGAGCATGCCACTGCACTCCAGCCTGGGCAACAGAGTGAGACTCTGACTCAAAAAAAAAAAAAAAAGAGCTGGGTGCAGTGGCTCACACTTGTAACCCCAGCACTTTAGGAGGTGGAGGCAAGAGAAGTGCCTGAGCCCAGGATTGGAGATGAGCCTGGGCAACTTAGTGAGACCTCGCCTCTATAATAAATCAAGAAATTAGCTGGGCGTGGTGGCACACAGGTATGGTTCCAGCTTCTTGGCAGCCTGAGGTGGAAGGATCATCTGAGTCTAGCAGATCGAGGCTGCAGTGGCCCTGAACATGCCATTACACTCTAGCCTAGGCAACAGAGTGAGACTCAACTCAAAAAAAGAAAACTCGTGCTCTCCTTGCTCCATAAGAAGAAAGTATAACAGAATCCAGAAGCTTGACCCAGAATGCCTGGGAAGCGATGACCAAATGCCTCACTGCTGTCAACAGAAAGAAAAAAACTAAGGCAACATTCACATAAGAAGAGAGTTTATTTGGGTCAAGCTTAAGGACTGCAACTGAGAAGCAAGAAGCATAGATTCAAGTTGTCCTGAATATGTACTCTGGTTAGAAACAAGTTGTGTTTGTTTTTTTTTTTTTCTTTTGAGTCAGAGTCTCACTCTCTTGCCCAGACTAGAGTGCAGTGGCACACTCACAGCCACTGCAGCCTCGACCTGCTGGGCTCAGGTGATCCTTCCACCTCAGCCTTCCAAGTAGCTGGGACTAAAGACACGCACCATCACGCCCAGCTAATTTTTTTGATTTATTGTAGGGACTAGTCTCACCAAGTTGCCCAGGTTGGTCTCGAACCCTTAGGCCCAGGCAATCCTCTCTCCTTGGCCTCCCAAAATACTGGGATTACAGGCATGAGCCCCCATGCCTGGGTTTAAATGAATTTTTAAGGAAAATAAGAGGCAATTCTAAGTTGCTCACCAAGAATTTATATTAAGATAACATTTACTCTTAATTGGCTGTACATTGTTCTTTGTATCACAAATTCCAGGAGCATGAAGGTAATGAGTGAGGCAGCATGTCAGGAACAAAACGCCTTTAAGCGATTGGCCCTTGGATCCAGCAATCCCACTACTAGGTGTCTACCCTAAGGAATAGATGTCATTATATAAAAAAGTTACCTGCACCTGCATGTTCATCGCAGCAAAATTTACATTTGCAAAGATGTGGTATCGACCTAAATGCCCATTCACCAATCAGTGGATAATGAAAATGTGATACACACACACCCACACACACACACACACACACACACACACACACCATGGAATATTTGCAGCCATAAAAAATAATGTAACATGTTCTTTGCAGCAACATGGATGGAGCTGGAAATCATCGTTCTGAGTAAACTGACTCAAAAACAGAAAATCAAGCTCCACGTGTTCTCACTTATATGTGGAAGCTAAACGGTCACAAAGATGGAAATAATAGACACCAGGGACACCAATAAATGGGGAAGAGGCAGAGGGGTTAGGATTCAGAAATGACCTACAGGCACAATATTCACTATCTGGGAAATGGGCCACCTGAGACCAAATCACCACCACTACACAATATGTCCACGTAACGAATACACATGTGTACCCCCTGACTCCAAAATTAAAAATTCATCCCAGGCCGGGCTTGGTGGCTCAGCCTATAATCTCAGCACTTTGGGAGGCTGAGGCAAGTGGATTGCCTGAGTCTGCGGGTTTGAGAACAGCCCAGGCACCTTGGTGAGGCCTTGTCTCTACAATAAATCAAAAAATTAGCCTGGCATAGTAGTGTGTACTTGTAGTTCTGGCTCCTTGGAAGGCTGAGGCGGAAGGATCGTCAGAGCCCAGAAGGTGGACGCTGGGTGACTGTGAGTGTGTCACTGCCTTCCAGCCTGGGTGACAGAGTGAGACTTCAACTCAAAAAAAAAATTCATCCCAGCACTTTGGGAGGCAGAGGCGAGAGGATTACCTGAGCTCAGGGGGTTGAGACCAGTCTGGACAACATGGCGAGACCTTGTCTCCACAATAAATCAAAATATCAGCGGGGCATGGTGGCACATGCCTGTGGTTCTAGCTACTTGGTAGGCTGAGACAGAAAGATCACCTGAGCTCAGTAGGTCAAGTGCATGCCACTGCACTCCAGACTGGGCGACAGAGTGAGGCTCCAACTCAAAAATAAAATAAAATTAATTAATTAAATTTAAACTTTTTTTAGCTGGATGCAGCGACTCACATTGTGTGTAATCCCAACACTTTGGGAAATGGAGGTGAGAGGATTGCCTGAGTCCAGAGGTTCAAGACCAGCCTGGGCAACTTGGCGAGACCTCTCTACAATCAATCAAAAAAATTAGCTGAATGTGGTGGCGCTCCCTGTGGTTCCAGCTACTTGGAAGGCTGAGGTGGAAGGATCACCTGAGCCCAGCAAGTGGAGGCTGTGATGGCTGTGAGTGACACTCCAATTCAAAAAAAAGAAAAAAAAATTTTTTTAATTGGCCCTGGGTGTGGGTTTTGGGGGTGTGACTAAGTCCCTCACTTCTAGCTCTCTGGGCCTGCAGGCCTCACAAAGCTCAGCCTACTCTGAATTATTTTTCTTGTATTATTGCTCCAGTGACATAGAGCCCAGCTGGGTCTCAAATCCTTCAGCCACCCACCAGTTCTGAGTGGGCAGGGGTGGGGGAAGGATGCAAGTACTGCAAGGACTCCCCCATCTGCCACATCTCTTTTGAGTTTGTTCAGCCACTTCAAAACTACATCAATGTCAATCAGACATCAGCTCATCCTGAGGAAGCCTCTACCTGGCCTCTGTGGTTTGTTAAATCAAGGTTTCGGTAGGCCATTGTTAGGGCTGAGTCCCTGTACTAGGACCCAACAGGTGAGATTGAACACCAAAATGGAGTCACTCACACCAAAGCTCCAAATCACCAAACCAAAACTGAGTTGTGATCTGGCCTTCTGATTAGTCGGGAAAGAGAGATAACAGCCAGATTTCCCAAACAGGCCCGTTTCAATGGGCAGAATAATAAAGTTCCATCTGTCTTTAATCCTACAATGAAAAGTCACTTGAAGAAACCTGATGTTATGAAACCAACCATGCTGCCCATCGAAGCTGGGCTGGATAAAGAAAATGTGGTCCAAGGCAGGCTCGGTGTCTCAGCCTGTAATCCCGCGCCTTTGGGAGGCTGAGGTGAGTGGATTACCTGGGCCCGCGGGTTCGAGACCCACCTGGGCAACTTGGTGAGACCTCATCTCTACAATAAAAATCAAAAATTAGCCGGGCGTGGTAGCACACGCCTGTAGTTCCAGCTACTTGGAAGGCTGAGGTGGAAGGATCGCCAGAGCCCAGCAGGTCGAGGCTGCGGTGGCTGGGAGCAGCCACTGTACTCCAGTCTGGGCGATGGAGTGAGACTCCAACTCAACAAAACAAAACAAAAACAAAAGTAGAAAATGTGGTCCATATGCGCAATGGAATATCATGCAACCATAAAGAAGGACAAACATATGGACTTCGCAGCAACTTGCATGGATTGGAGTCTATCATACTCAGAAACAAAGAACAGAGAACCATATGTTCTTACTCATAAGCGGACCTTGAACAATTATCATAGCACTGTAAGAAAGGGATTGGTAGTAGTGGGAAACTGCCAGGGGAGGGAGGGGCACACCTCACCAACAAGGGTACCTGCAAAATGAACATTTGTATAACTAACCCTGAATTGTATCCCACATCTTAAAAGAAAAGAAAAGAAACTTGATGTTAACTAATCAGTTATTTCTTTTTCTTTCTTTTTTTGTTTAACCAGAGTCTAGCTCTGTTGCCCAGACTGGAGTACAGTGACATGACCATAGCTCACTTCAGCCTCCAACCCTGAGTTCAGCTGATCCTCCCACCTCAGCGTCTGAGTAGCTAGAACTACAAGCATGCATCACCACACTCAGCTAATTTTTATTTATTTATTGACTGTAGAGATGAGGTCTCGCCAAGTTGCCCAGACGGGTCTCGAACCCGGGGGCTCAGGCAATCCACTCGCCTCAGCCTCCCAAAGCGCAGGATTACAGGCTGAGCCACCGAGCCCGGCTTTATTTTATTATTTTATTTTATGTTTTAGTAGAGACAAAGCTGGTCTTCCAAGCTGGTCTTGAACTCCTGGCCTTAAGTGGTCCTTCTGTCTCCTTTTTTTTTTTTGAGTTGGAGTCTCACTCTGTTGCCCAGACTGGAGTACAGTGACATGACCATAGCTCACTTCAGCCTCCAACCCTGAGTTCAGCTGATCCTCCCACCTCAGCGTCTGAGTAGCTAGAACTACAAGCATGCATCACCACACTCAGCTAATTTTTATTTATTTATTGACTGTAGAGATGAGGTCTCGCCAAGTTGCCCAGACGGGTCTCGAACCCGGGGGCTCAGGCAATCCACTCGCCTCAGCCTCCCAAAGCGCAGGATTACAGGCTGAGCCACCGAGCCCGGCTTTATTTTATTATTTTATTTTATGTTTTAGTAGAGACAAAGCTGGTCTTCCAAGCTGGTCTTGAACTCCTGGCCTTAAGTGGTCCTTCTGTCTCCTTTTTTTTTTTTGAGTTGGAGTCTCACTCTGTTGCCCAGACTGGAGTACAGTGACATGACCATAGCTCACTTCAGCCTCCAACCCTGAGTTCAGCTGATCCTCCCACCTCAGCGTCTGAGTAGCTAGAACTACAAGCATGCATCACCACACTCAGCTAATTTTTATTTATTTATTGACTGTAGAGATGAGGTCTCGCCAAGTTGCCCAGACGGGTCTCGAACCCGGGGGCTCAGGCAATCCACTCGCCTCAGCCTCCCAAAGCGCAGGATTACAGGCTGAGCCACCGAGCCCGGCTTTATTTTATTATTTTATTTTATGTTTTAGTAGAGACAAAGCTGGTCTTCCAAGCTGGTCTTGAACTCCTGGCCTTAAGTGGTCCTTCTGTCTCCTTTTTTTTTTTTGAGTTGGAGTCTCACTCTGTTGCCCAGACTGGAGTACAGTGACATGACCATAGCTCACTTCAGCCTCCAACCCTGAGTTCAGCTGATCCTCCCACCTCAGCGTCTGAGTAGCTAGAACTACAAGCATGCATCACCACACTCAGCTAATTTTTATTTATTTATTGACTGTAGAGATGAGGTCTCGCCAAGTTGCCCAGACGGGTCTCGAACCCGGGGGCTCAGGCAATCCACTCGCCTCAGCCTCCCAAAGCGCAGGATTACAGGCTGAGCCACCGAGCCCGGCTTTATTTTATTATTTTATTTTATGTTTTAGTAGAGACAAAGCTGGTCTTCCAAGCTGGTCTTGAACTCCTGGCCTTAAGTGGTCTTCCTGCCTTGGACTCCCAAAATGCTGGGATTACCAGTACACCTGGCCAAAGACTTTAAATTTGTTGTAATTTTATCTTTTGGAAGATCATTCGGTTATTACCCTGAGACTGTCTGGAACAACAGCAAGTGAGTCTGAGATTGTCGAATACGTAAATAACTGGTCACTTAATCAAAATGATCAAGCCATTACAACAATCCAGGTGAGACATCCTCTGCTTTTGGATTTTTACATTCTGTACTTTTCATTTTCACTTAAACATGTACAGAACACTCAGTATCCTCACTCAACCACATCATCTGATGTTGGTAATTTCGTTTAAGTCAAAGAGAGTTAAAATGTATTTTAATCTTGAGAATTGTTTCTGCCTGTTGTTTTAAGACTGACTTCACTGGGAAGGCTCCAGGGTTTCACCAACTCCAGTTTAGGGCCCTGTCAAGTGCCATAGATGTACTGCTATTGCACAGTGCAACTGTCACCTCGAGCTTGATTTATTGGCTGTAACATACAGGTCGTTCTGAGCAGGAATACACCCCCCTGCCAGGCTGTGCTGCTCTTGATTGAGATGACATGAAAAACATCCCAACTCCGTCCTGCTTCTGTGACAAAACACTGTTCAAATTGTTATAAGGTAGGTCTGAACAAATTCCTCGCGGCATGTGAATAAGAACTGAGACTGAACCTTGCTTTAGAATGGGACACATTCCACCTGTAAGGAGGAAGCGTGTATCGAGAACCAGTGACAAACTGATTCCAGAGTAAAAGATGGCTGGGCACAGTGCCTCACAACTGCAATCCCAGCACTTTGAGGCCAAAACGGGAGAATTGCTTGAGCCCAGGAGTTTGAGACCAACCTAGGCAACACAGCAAGAGCTCATCTCTACAAAAAATTAGCCAGGCTTGGCGGTGTGTGCCTGTAGTCCCAGCAACTCGGGAGGCTGAGGTGGAAGGATCGCCTGAGCCCAGGTGGTTAAGGTTACAGTGAGCTGTGATCTCGCCACTGCACTCCAGCCTGGGCAACAATGAGATCCCAACTCCAAAACCAAAACCAAAATAGAGCAAAAAATGATGTGAAGTTGTTGTTTGGTCTATGAATTTCCTCTCCTGGCAGGGCCTTCTGTACAGGCCTGTGGACAGTGCTCGTACCTATAAAGATTGGGTTTCATCTCATCTCACAGGCTGAGTATACTTTATGGGTTCTTGTGAAAGGCATGATTTATGCTTTGAGACTCCTGGAAAAGCACATGGCTTTTAAAAATAATTTCTGAAAATGAATTTCTTTTTAGGGTCAGTGACATAGCCTTGTAGCTCAGAGGACTCAGGACTTGCCAACAGTTTTAGATGTTTCCCTCTTCCTTCAAAATTCACTTATTCTTTTTTTAAAAAGTAGCTATGTAAAATGTGTTCCTCTTCTTATCTTTTACGTATTTGGACCCCTATCCTCAGCATTCATCTGAGCTCCTCATCTGTAGTAGGTTAGCCATAGCTATTTGTTGATTGAATGTCAGGGAGTCTGCACTTATTTGTCTCAGATGGAAGTAGGGGCGGGGCTGTGCCAGAACCGAGGTACTAGCTGTCTTTTACAAGGCATCTGCCGACAGCCCTTCCTGATCCATCACACGCTCCCTAATTAGGATTTCCGAGGGACTCTTGGGAGAGGTGGGACTGAGGATTCACTTTGTTCTGCTTCTCCTTGAAACGATCCTTTTCTCCCGAGCAGTCATCTAAAAGACTGAGAATCCATTCGCTCCAGCTCAGCTACTGGCTGACCCCAGACTGGCAAGGGAGGACACAAGCACACTAAGGGAATAAGAAAGGAGGAAAGAAATCACAACAGCCCCGGGGCTCAGGAGACAGTCAGGTGCTGAGATGTGGCAGTATGCCCTTCCCCGAGGGATGATTCTAACTGGGGCTGGAAGGAAGGGGTAAGGGGTGGGTGCTGTGTTGAGAAGACTTCCGCATATGGTGGAGGGGTAAGAGGGCACAGTAGCTCACCAATCTGCTCTCTAAACTCCCTTCAAATTCCTTGCTTAAAAAAATTTTTTAAGGCCAGGCGCAGTGGCTCACCCCTGTAAGCCCAGCACTTTCAGTGGCAGAGGTGGGAGGATTGCCTGAGTCCAGGGGTTTGAGACCATCCTGGGCAACTTGGCGAGAACCCGTCTCTACAATAAATCAAAAAATTAGCTAGGCACGGTGGCATGTGCCTGTAGTTCCAGTTACTTGGAAGGCTGAGGTGGAAGGTTTGCCTGGGCCCGGCAGGTTAAGGCTGTGGTGGTCATGAGGATGCCACTGCACTCCAGCCTGGGTGATAGAATGAGACTCCTAAAAAAAAAAAAAAAAAAGAACATTTTTTTTTTTAGGCCATGCACAATAGCTCACACCTGTAATCCCAGCCCTTTGGGAGGCTGAGGTGGGAGAATCACTTGAGGCCAGGAGTTCAAGACCAGCCTGGGCAAAAAAATCAAGACCCCATGTCTACAATAAAATAAAATTAAATTAAATTAAATTAACTGGGCCTGGTGGTACATGCCTATCGTCCCAGCTACTCTGGAGGTTAGAGGATGGATCAATTAAGCCCAGGAGTTTGAGGCTACAGGGAGTTGTTTTTTTTTTTTTTTTTTTTTGAGTCGGAGTATCACTCTATCGCTCAGACTGGAGGGCAATGGAATGCTTCCAGCCACCATAGCCTTGACTGCTGGACTCAGGCAATCCTTCCACCTCAGCCTTCCAAGTAACTGAAACTACAGCATGTACCACCATGCCCAGCTAATTTTTTTTTAATTTATTGTAGAGATGAGGTCTCACCAAGTTGCCCAGGCTGGCAATCCTCTCTCCCCAGCCTCCCAAAGTGCTGGGATTATAGGCAAGAGCCATTGCGCCCAGCCAGGTCTGAGATCACTTGAGTCTAGGAGTTTGAAGCCAGCCTGGACAACATAGTGAGACCTCATATCTAAAGAAAGAAAGAAAAGAAAAAGAAAAAGAAAAAAATATATATATATACACACACACACACAATAAGTTATCATTTATGTAGATTTTAATTAAACTCCTTCTGTGTGTGTATGTGTGTGTGTATAATATATATTTCTCGAGCCAGTGGGCTCAAGCAATCCTTTCACCTCAGCCTCCCAAAGTGCTGGGATTATAGGCATGAGCCACCGCACCTGGCCAAGAACCTAGTTTTCCTAGTTCTTTGCCAGGTCTGCTGAAGACCTATGGGTGGCTGGAGCCCCTCTTGTTACCTGTGTCCCTGAGGGAGGTGTGTCTGCAAGGCCCAAGGCAACGAAGGAGGGGCTGAGCAGAGAGGTCAGAGGAGTGAAGATGCCCAAGTGCTGGCCTCAGTTCTCTTCTCCCCAGCTAGGAAGGACTTTGAACGCTAAGCCAAAGGCAGGGAGTACCAAAGAGATGACATCTGCCTTTACTGAATTTAGGTAAACTGCCTATGCATGCGATTCTTCTGGCTTTATAAATGAGGAAGTGGTCGAGTGCAGTGACTCACACCTGTCAACTCAGCATTTAGGGAGGCTAGGGTAGGAGAATTGCTTAAGTTCAGGAGTTCAAGACCAGCTGGGGCAACATGGCAAGACCTCATCTCTACAAAATAAAAAAATTATCTGGGTGCAGTGGCGTGTGCCTGTAGTCCCAGCTACTTGGGAGGCTGAGGTGGGAGTATCCTTTGAACCCAGGAGTTCAAGACTATGGTGAGCTGTGATCGATACTGGGTGACAGAATGAGATCCCAACTCAAATAATAATAATAATAATAAATGAGATGACAGAAAGGCAAGGCAGGAGCCTCATAAACGGTAGAGGATAAGGGACCCCTCACACCTCGATGCCACATGAGTCCAGCAGCAGTTTGGACAAGTGAAGTCTGGTGACCCTCCCCCTAGCCAAAAGCATGTGGCTACTTGTCCCATTCGTGTGCTGGTCTGTCTATGCTGTTCTGTAGTGACAATAGGTAAAACTCACCACCTTGGCTGTTAACAATCAGACATTTATGTAGAATGAAGTCTGTTTTCTAGATTTTGTTTCTGGAATAAGTTCATTGCTTCTGAAAGAGTAAGTTAATTGTCACTCAGGAAAATTAAAAGTGACTTGTTTCATAAGTTCTTGTCATAACTCATGAAATCCCCTGAGAACTCTTCAAGGGTTATCTATCCCAGAACAAGAGCGTGCATGTGTAGCCATGCATGGTGGCTTACACCTGTAATCCCAGCACTTTGGGAGGCAGAGGTGAGAGGATTGCCTGAGCCCCCCAGTTCAAGACCAGCCTGGGCAACATGGTGAGACCTCGTCTCTACAATAAATTAAAAAATTAACCAGGTGTGGTGGTGCACACCTGTAGTTCCAGCTACTTGGAAGGCTAAGGCAGAAGGATTGCCTGAGCCCAGCAAGTCGAGGCTGCGGTGGCCATGAGCACACCCACTGCACTCCAGCCTGGGCGACAGAGTGAGGCTCCGACACACACACACACACACACACACACACAAGAGTGTGCATATGGAAAACAGACAATTTAAGAAGTAAAAGGGTTATTCTGTGCTCACATGGTCAACACAACCTTCCTGTGATCTTGCCAATATGAAGAAAATTAAAATGGCTCCCATGTATTAAGCACCTGCTGAAAGTTAGGCAAACACTTTCTATGGATTATCTCTAAGTCACATCACAACCCTGCAAGTAAGGATTATGATCTTCATTTTACTCCTGAGGAAATGGAAACTTAAAATGATTACTTGAGTTACCCAAGGTTGCACCATGAATATGCAGCAGACTGGGAATTCAAATCTTAGTCTGTGTGGTTCCCAAGTCTATCCCTTAACTAGAAATACCAGTTTGACTTAGTGACACAATTTTAGGATTATCAAGAGACACTGACGAACAATATGGTCTGAGATCTGTGTATGGCCTGACATCCAGTATGCAACTCCCTTCATTAGAATTCTTGGAAAGAAGCAAGTTCAAAAGAATACACACAGTAAGAGGCTGGTGTGGTGGCTGAAGCCTGTAATCCCTGCACTTTGGAATACCCAAATGGAAGGATTGCTTGAGCCGAGTTCGAGACCACCATGGACAACATAGCAAGACCTCATATCTAAAAAAAAAATAAAGAAAAGTAAAGAAAAAAATATGTATATATACACACACACAGTAAGGTGTCATTTATGTAGATTTTTTTTTTTTTTGAGTTGGAGTCTCACTCTGTCGCCCAGGCTGGAGTACAGTGGCACACTCATGGCCACCCCATTATCGACCTGCCAGGCTCCTGCTATCCTTTCGCTTCAGTCTTCCAAGTAGCCGGAACTACAGGAGTGCCCTACCACACCCAGCTAATTTTTTTTTTTTT
>NW_007253563.1:245677-246766 GCF_000164805.1 Carlito syrichta | reverse complement strand
GTAGATTTTTAATTAAACTACACACACACACACACACACACACACACACACACACACACACACACACAGACACACACACACACGTATATATTTTTTAATAGGAGTCTTACTCTGTCACCCAGCTAGAGTGCAGTTTCAAGCTCATGACCACTGCAGCCTTGACTGCTGGCTTTAGGTGATCCTTCTGCTTCAGCCTTACAAGTAGCTGGAACCACAGGCATGCACCACCACACCTCACTAATTTTTTGATTTATTGTAGAGATGAGGTCTCATCAAGTTGCCCAGGCTGGTTTCAAACCCCTGAGCTCAGGCAGTCCTCTTCTCCATCTCCCAAAGTGCTGGGACTATAGGCGTGAGTCACCGTGCGTAGCTTAAACTATATTTTAGATTGTTATATAATTTTTTGAAACACAAAATGCAGCCGGGTGCGGTGGCTCACGCCTATAATACCAGCACTTTGGGAGGCCAAAGTGAGAGGATTGCCTGAATCTACAGGTTTGAGACCAGCCTGGGCAACTTGGTGAGACCTCATCTCTACAATAAATCAGAAATTAGCTGGGCTTGGTGGCGTATACCTATAGCACCAACTACTTGGAAGACTGAGGCGGAAGGATCACCTGAGCCCAGCAGGTTGAGGCTGCGGTGGCGGTGAGTGTGCCACTGCACTGCAGTGTGGGTGACAGAGTGAGACTCCAACTCAAAACACACACCAACAATGCTTACAGTTTCAAGATGATAAAATGACAACATTTCTACCTCACTCTGTGTCTGAACATCCTCTGCCCACATAAAGGAGACAAAGACACAGGAACAGAATTCCTACTTTTTTTTTTTTGAGTAGGAATCTCGCTCTGTCACCCAGACTGGAGGGCAGTGGCACGCTCCTGGCCACCACAGCCTCGACTTGTTGGGTTCAGGCGATCCTTCTGCCTCAGCCTTCCAAGTCGCCGGAACTATAAGCACGTGCCACTACACCTGGCTAATTTTTTGATTTATTGTACAGATGAGGTCTCACCAAGTTGCCCAGGCTGGTCTCGAACCCCTGGGTTCAGGTAATCCTCTCACCTCGGCCTCCCAAAGTGCTGGGAT